>NW_026057584.1:110383163-110389754 GCF_023721935.1 Panthera uncia
AGGAAGGAAGGAAGGAAGGAAGGAAGGAAGGAAGGAAGGAAGGAAGGGGCAGTTTCTACTTACCATAGCTTAGGACATTTACTTTTGAAACCCAGATACAATATTGTGAGGATGCTCTTGCTACTCCAGGGTGAGGCCCAGTAGGCAGGAACTGGCAGCCAGTACCTACTTGCCAGCCATGCAAATGAACTATCTTGGAGGAGAATCCACCAATTTTACTGGGCCACCCCAGATGATACCACATGGAGCAAAGATGAGCTTTCTCCAGCAAGTTTCCCAAATTATCAATTCATAAACACAATAAATAGTTGCCTTTTAAAGCCACTGAGTTGGGAGAAGTGATTTGTTACAAAGCAACAGATAACTAGTACAGATTTTGTCACTCAATATGAGGCACTAAAAAAAAAATCTAAAATGTATGGCATTGGTCTGAGGACTGGATGGGGATTGAGGAGACTGTCAGTGTAAACGTGATGGGCCTGAAACAGGCCAGCATTGAGGGCATAATGCATGTTGAGTAAGTAAGACCAGAAGCTGGAAGAAAGGGAATCTATTATGTGGTAGTGTTGTAGGATTCTTTACCTCAATACCTGGAATTGGCTGTCTTGCCACTTTGAAGACTGAAGATATGGACACAAAATGAGCATCAGGCAAAAGTTTATTCAAGTATAAGATCAGAAAGGAAGAATAGTAGGAAAGCTCTCTTTACAGAGAGGGGACATTCAAAAGCGAATGCCCACAACAGTAAGCAAGGGTCCTTGTTTTATGAGGTTCTGGTCGCCCTTCCTTCCCTTCCCCCTTGTTCCTTCTCAGGTTTTATCATCATTGGCTTTATAGTTCTAGGAGCTGGGTTGTCCATTCCTGATTGTCTTGTTTCCGTTGTATGAGGGGTGGTCTCTGGCCATGGTGTTCTTTGTGGGTCATACGGTTTATGGTCTACTACTTGTTTTCAGTTAGGTCTTTTGTCAAATTTCTGAGGGAAACCTGAGGGGGAGTAGGTGGTATCTGTTACATTCTTAAGAGGAAACTTGTGCCCAAGGGGGTTTGCTGTGGTCCAACACTTACAGCATGATTTAAAAAAATATGCATTTTTCCCCACCCAGAGACCTCAAGTCCTATTCTTTCTCTCTCTGCCTATTGAATCCTATTTTTTTCTGTCATAGTAGCTGAGATTTTGACAACATGGCTGATTCGGAAAATGAAAAAAACAAATAGGAAATGTAGTCAGTAATCTCAGTCATGTAACTACAGAGATTTCTACACAGAAAATTCAAAGTTCTGCCTAGTTTTTTGTTTGTTTGTTTGTTTGTTTGTTTGTTTTTTTAAAAATCATGGCCTAAGTTAGAATACCTAGGATACAGATAAGCTAACAAGCAAGTCGTTAAATTCAAATGTGCTAGGCCTTGCTAGGTTTGAAAGTAGAAAAATGGTTTAGTATTCCCAGCGTCTTCGGAGAACAAACACAAGTTTCAAATTACAAAAAGGTCTCAGACCAAAGATGGACTCCAACTTAAAAGGAGACAATCCTTCTTTTACAATCTCGCAGAGATCTAATGTGATGCTTCATAAAACCTTTCACACAAGCAAGAGGCCACCTCAGGTTTTTAAGGGTATTCCTTGCAGAGCTTTACTAAACAACAGGGCTTTTAATCATCTTATGGGAATTATCCCACAAGAGCAATTCAGGGAACTTTTTTCCCAAAGAAAATCAATCTCTACTTTAAAATATTGATGTATTTTAAAGTAATCTATATGATAAAAACATGCTTGAGCCTGCATGCTTAAGACACACACACACACACCCACCCCCCCCACACATACATATATCTAATTTTTTAAATCAAATTAGGAGTCCAGAATACTTTCTGAAAACAAAGTCATGTCCCTGTACACATGTTCCCAGAATAGTTTCAGCCAGAGGGTCACTAGGGTTCAATCCTGTTGCCATATGAGGATCTTGTTCCTTTCAGGAAAAACTGAGAACACCTGACTTCCCATCTCCATTCCCCACAATAGTTTATTTTTTATAACCATGAACTTGATGGAGAATCTGATGTTCCAAGATTCATGCCAATCCCCTCCCTATTTTCTATGACCATGTGTCTAAGGGAGAAAAATGATGCAGGGGGAGGTCTGCCAGTGGATAAAATACCAGACCACTGTAAAATCATATGGTCTTAGAGGATGCTTCTACCTGAAGAGTTTACTGTTGCCACATCTCTACTCCTTCCTGTGTGATTAAAAGCATGTCCTTAAGCCCTCGAATGTGCATGGGGCCTCTCTGCCATCAGGCCTGAGCCTTCCCTTTCTGGGTCCTGTCCTGGGAATTCTAGTGGCCTCGAAGGCAAGGCTGTCATCACCATGGGTGCTAATGGAGAAACGTGCTTCTGACCTCTCTGGGTTATACCTCTGAATGTCAGTAAAACCTTTCTGGACTCAACAACCTAGGCCATACCAGTGACCTCAGGTTAAGATTGACAGCTTTGCTGAGAAGCCCAAATTCCTTCCCTGCCCTTTGCTACACCTTAGTCAGAATATCCTTTCTAGTACATAATAGCCTAGTTTTCACTGTGTGCTTTTGAGCAAACAATTCCTTCTGTCTTGTATGTCTTTCTTCCTCTTTTATACCTGGAAAATTCCTTCAAAATCTTGGTCAGTAATTCATTTTTTAATAATATGCACCTTTTCTACATCTCACATCTCTCAGACTATGGAGTATGGCCTGTCACAATCAATACCTGCAACCTAGGATGTGCATTCAAAACACACCCCTAAACTCTACCACCTGCCCCACCACTAATGTGCACCAAGCCCCACTTTCACTACCTATATCTTTCACATGATGCTTTGCATTGTAATGGCCTATGACAGGCACTCTGATAGCCAGCTTGCCATGTGCAGGGCTCTTTGCTAAGTAAGCAAATTTTAGAAGGTAAGAACTTTCTCTTAAATTATACTGAGCATCTCCCTTGTTCCTCTGTGAAGCCATACTGAAAACAAACAAAAGTCACTCAGCTACTTGTTCCAGGAAATGCTGACTCCTAGGAGATAGAACTGGGAGCTGACTAGAAAGCTTGCCAGTCCTGTCATCCAGGCCCTTACCACCAATTCAAAGCTACTGTTGTTGTTAACTCTGCCTGATCACAGTCAGTTTCCTGCCTTTCAAGGCCAATTTGGACCCCTCTCCAATCTTCCCCTTTCTGAGACATTGCTGAGACTTATGCAAACTGGTGTTTTCCCTTATTTTGGTAGGTTTAATAAACTTAGCTTTTCCTGAACAGCAGGTTTTATGGTGGTCTTTTTTTTTATCATTTATTCATTTTTGAGAGACAGAGTGCAAGTGTGGGTGGGACAGAGAGAGAGGGAAGCAGGCTCCAGGCTCTGAGCTGTCAGCACAGAACCCGATACCGAGCTTGAGCTCAGGAACCACGAGATCATGATCTGAGCTGAAGTGGGATGCTTAACTGACTGAGCCACCCAGGCACCCCATATGGTGTTTTGGGAGAATGAAATCAATAAAAGATTAAAATCCTGTCATTATCAAATAACCATCAAGAGGCAGAGCCTTGTTGAGCCCATATCCATCTGAAGCAGCAGCAGCAGGCCTTCTTTTTTTTTTTTCCTTTTTTAATGTTTATTTTTGACAGAGAGTGCTCATGCAGGCTGGGGGAGAGGCAGAGAGAGGGGGACAGAGGATCCTAAGCAGGCTCTGTGCTGACAGCAGTAACCCAATCTGGGGCTCAAACTCATAATATGATAGGAAAAAAAATAATACAGAAAAAGGATTAGGACCTGAGGTCCCTGGGTGGGGAAAGACATATTTTGGAATAATCCTGGGAGTGTCTGACCACAGCAAATCTCAGGCAACTCCCCCTCAGATTTCTTTCAGGAATTTGACAAAAGACCTGACTAAAAATAAGCAGACCATAAAACCTATAACCCACAGGGAACTGGTATGGCCATAGACCACCCCTCATACAATGGAAATGAGCCAATCAGGAATGGACAACCCACCACATAGAGTTATCCAGCCAACAAAGATAAAACCTGAGAAGGAACAAGGGGGAACAGAAGTAGAAGGGATGACTAGAACCTTATAAAGCAAAGACCCTTGCCTATTGTCAGTAGGAATTCACTTTCAATGTCCCCTCTCTGTAAAGAGAGCTTTCCTACTATTCTTCCTTTCTAATCTTATACTCTAATAAACTTTTGCCTGCTGCTCATTTTGTGTCCACCTCTTCACTCTTTGAAGCAGTGAGAAAACCTATCTTGGGTATTGTGGTAAAAATCCTTCAATATCACCAATCCATGACTTCACTTAATTACACTTTCAGCTCTCCCAGAAATGGAATCTTAAACTAGTCAATCAGGAATTACCTGATCAGCACTAGTTAGATAATCTGTCTGATAGACCTCTACCCTCCCCTAAAGGAAACTAACTTTACAATGACCAGGCCACTTTTCCAACAGTATAACTTTCTTCTTCCTGTTCCTTTCTTATCTATAAAAGTCTTTCACTTTGTACAGCTGCTAAGAGCTCCTTTCTATCTGATAGATTGGATGCTGCCTAATACAAATTTATTTTTCCCTAAATAAACTCTTAAAATGTTTAATATGCATCAGTTTGGTAATATGTCCAGTTGATACTTGTGCATCCTTCCTTCTAGATATAGAGTCAAGATTTCTGTGCCCAAACAACTTTTGACCCTCTTCTTAGAGTGGGTGAATCTCCTCCCTTAGCCTTCCCTCCTGAGAGTGGCTTGTAACACCTAAGTGTGCATCCCAATGCCTGAGAGGTGGGAAAAAGGTGGTTGACAGAGAGAGTTTGAATAAAGTCTGGACATATATACTGAAGTGCCTGCACCTGGTGTGGGTGGAGCTGGTATTGGAGGAGAAAGGGGACCAGCAAAGACAGACTGGCAAAGAGCTGAGGTTGGTTCTCCCCCTGCTGCCATGTTCTGGATCAGCATGTCAAGGAGTCCAATAATTCTAAATTTGGATCTCATCTTCTAGGTTGCTATGAAGGTATACTCATCAAGGGAGAAAAATAGAACATATGTTGCTTAGCAACAACTCATTAACTTGACTTAGGATTTGAAAATACTTGGACATACAGTTCATGGGTCTCCCTTTGTATTCTTGCCCCAAATTCTAAAATGTTAGGGAGTTTATTTATACCACAAACCACTGCCCCTAAGAGAATAATGGTTCTATTTCTTCTTTTTTTTTAAGTTTATTTATTTATTTTGAGAGAGAGGGAGCATGAAGTGAGAAAGGGCATAGAGAGAGGGAGAGAGAGGATCCCAAGCAGGCTCCACACTGTCAGTGCAGAGCTGATGCAGGGCTCAATCACACAAACTGTGGGATCATAACCTGAGCCAAAATCAAGAGCCAGACACTTAGCTAAAGAGCCACCCAGGCACCCCTATTCTATTTCATGCACTTTAAAAGTCCTTTCATATATTACATTCTTAGGCTCCTAAGCACAACTGCCTGGTTTGCTGGGTATCCCAGCACTGAAGTCTGTTCTTATTACATGTAAATGCTCCATATATTGTTTTTACATGAAATAAGGTTTATGAAGTCCACAAGACAGGGCTTTCTGTTCTCTTCTATCTTTTAAAAATAATAAAGAAAGAATGGAACTTTTAAATATTTGCTGAAAACCATGGGAAGAAAAATGACTTTGGATGGAAAACATGAAAGAGCCTGAATTCCCAGAAGGCCCTTGACTTAGGCAAGAATGACCTCAGGGAGATGCAGCTTTGAAGGAATGAGGCTACACATCCAAAGTTAACCCGCTGTCTCATAGAACCTCCTGCCTTTGGAGATTTATGTGCACACATCCTTGAGCCCTGACTTCCAGACTTCCCCTTTGCTTCCAGTCCCTATGCTAAGGAAAGTGTTATCACCATTTCTCCCTTCATAAACCAGAATGCAGAGCAGATCTCCACCCACTCTAAATGATCAGCTCATGAGTCTGGCAGAACCTACTAAAGTGGTTATGCAGTGGTTATGGGGAAGATTTCTGCTGCCTAATGTTCTATTCTATTCTATTCTATGGCACATGAAGCACTCAAAGACACACTTGAGTGGCACTTGAAGGGGGAGAATGTGCCACCCCAAAATATGCCTTTTTGTCATAAGAATTATCTTGAGCTCATTATTTTTCAATAAACAGTAGACATAGGACAAGTTCTGAAAACCAAAGAGAAGTTACCATTTTGTAAGAGAAGCTTACATTTCTAAGGGAAGTATTCACTTGTAAAGGTATTTCCCTCTCTGTACCAAGAATGTTGCCAGGTGAACTGGGGAGACCCTGGGTCCTGGGGCCTTGACCCAGCAAGATCCAAAGGAGTTGCCAAAGTTCTTGGTCTTATGAGAAGGGATTGAATGACAGACACGCAGCACAGTGGATGAGTAACAGAAGGGGGAAAGTTTGTTACAGTGAAGAATATACTCCCAAAGTCTGAGATGAGAAAACTCAAGAGAGTGCTGCACACCAGGGAGGGGGGGGGGGGGGGGGGGCACGCTTCTAGTACTCGGTGGTCGCCGTAGCATGGGGAAAGTTGATTTGTGGGGGTGCGGCGC
>NW_026057584.1:110389854-110471113 GCF_023721935.1 Panthera uncia
CCCAAAGTCTGAGATGAGAAAACTCAAGAGAGTGCTGCACACCTGGGAGCGGGGGGGGGGGGGGGGCGGTTCTACCTTCTATTGACAGTTGTTAACTAGGGAGTGGAATATTTATTACTTGGGGCAGGAAGCAGAGTTTCCTGCTTTTTCTTCCTAATTTGGTCAAGGGTTTCCTGTCATGGTGCCCACCATCTTGGGCCTGTCTGGTTTGATCTGGCTTCTTGTGAAGAGCTGCCAGGACAGGCCTCTGACCTTCCTGATAGTTGGCCATAGCTTCCTTTTGTTGGCCTCCAGGTATCCTGTTCCTAACTATCTACTCTACTAGGAGAACAAAAATGACTAAATCTCTAGAAACTGTGATCAATGGAGAACGCAAGGACTTGAATCTGTGTAACAACCATACCCCTGTTTTAGTGATTTTCCTGGTAACCTCTCATAACTGGCCTTGCTCCGACCTCTCCAATTGCTTTCTTTTGCCTTTAACTGAGGTGGTATTTAGGAGATAGCTTAGGCCATTTTAGGGAGTTGCTCAGTTACCCTGGGTCTCTCCCATGGATACAGGAGATGTATATGTTGTTAAAGTTCTATTTGTTTTTCTCCTGGTAATCTTTTTTTTTTAACTTTTTAAAATAATTTTTAACATTTATTTATTTTTGGGAGACAGAGAGAGAACACAAGCAGGAGAGGAGCAGAGAGAGAGGGAGACACAGAATCCAAAGCAGAGCTGTCAGCACAAAGCCCAACGTGGGGCTCGAACCCATGAACTGTGAGATCATGACCTGAAATGAAGTCAGAGGTTTAACTGACTGAGCCACCCAGGCACCCCTCCCCTGTTAATCTTTTATTACAGGATGGTGGGGTCTCAGCCAAAAACCTAGAAGGGTGGAGGTGTTGAAAACCAACCTTTGTACATTGAAGCCAAAATGTAACGTGAAGACAGAGTTTGGGATAAAGAGGAACAATTGCTTTATTGCTTTGCTGGACAAAGGAGGCTGTAGCAGGCTATGGCTTTCAAAACCTGCAAACCCACAGGAGGAAGGGGCTGAGGAGGGTTATAAGGAAATATAGGTTCTAGCGCGTTTTGACAGGAATTGTGTACTTGCTGCAGGCCTCATTTGTTATATCTTTTGGTTGACATGGGTTTCTGAAACAGAAGGCCAAGAAGGGAGGAGGGGAGGTTTCTGGAAGAGAGGAGAAATGTTACTTTAAAATCTAGCTTCCCTGAAGCATTTCTGCAGCCATTTTGATTTTTGCTCAATTTTATGCTTTTAAGCAGTTTCAGAGGGACGTTTTTCTTCTTCTGCACACTTCTTGGTAGTTTTTCCCATCTAATATTTGTCACAATAATTTTGTGTTTATCACATGTGGCCACACACACTCTGTTTAACGCCCAGTGCTGAGAACTTTATATCAGTTGCTGAATTTTATTTCAACAACAATATGCCCTGCCATTACCCCCCCTAATGCAGGAGAAAAAGTAGAGTCTCAGAAAGGTTAAAGAATATCACTTGAAGTTACATGATTAATAAAAGGTGGGGTCAGGGGCTTCTGGGTAGCTCAGTCGGCTAAGCATCTGATTCTTGATTTCGGCCCAGGTCTTGAGATTGAGCCCTGTGTTGGAATCCTGTGCTGACATCACAGAGCCTGCTTGCGATTCTGTGTCTCTCCCTTCAACCCTCTTCCCTACTTACATACTCTCTTTCTCAAAATAAATAAATAAACCTTTAAAAAAATAAAAGGTGAGACCAGGATTCAAGTGAATCCACATTTTGAATTACTGCCATACTGTAATATTGTGATTTATAAGAAATATATATTTTGTCATTCAGTTGATGAAATATATAGTTCCCATATTTATCTGGTGTTCCTCCACAGTTCTTTGCTCACAGCTCCCAAAACCTTTGGAATTTCCTCAGTTACAAGAGCAATGGGACCACCTTTTATTATAATATTTGGTCTCCTGTCCTTAGTTCCTGAAAAGCTTCAGAGTCATAAAGGTGAAATTGGTATCTTATTATTCATAACAAGTCCCTTTCCACCACAACTGGTGGCTTATGTTAATGAGGTGACTTTTGGAAAACCCCTAAGGGATGGGAGCTTGTTTCCAGGGAAACCAAACTTACATAGAGGATTGGAATTTTCATTCCTACCTCCTGATACTGGGGAGAGAAGAGAGCTGGAGGTTGAATCACCAATGGCCAATAATTTAATTAGTTATGCTTATGTAGCAAAGCCTCCATGAAAACCCAAAAGAAGAGGGTTTGGGGAGCTTTACATTGGTGGACATGTAGAGATTGGGGAAAATGATAACCTGGCATGAAAGCTACTCACTTTCTCCCCATGCCTCATCTATCTCTCATTTGTCTGTTCCTGAGTTATATCCTTTTGTAATAAACCAGTAACCCAAATAAAATGTTTCTCTGAGTTCTGTGAGCCACTCTAGCAAATTAACCAAACCCAAAGACGGGACTGTAGGAACGTGTTATAGTTAGCTTATCAGTATAACAGGTATTGCGCTTGGCATTTGAAATACGTGTATTTTGAAAGGATTTCAACCTAGAATAGAACTGGAGGATATGAAATGGAAATTGCACATATGCAATTACCAATATACAGAAGAACAAAACTTAAAAACTGAGAGACTGATTTCCCATAAATGCCTCAATTACAGAAGACTGAGACTTATCTCCTGACCACTGATCATCCACCAAAAATCTCTGTCCTCAAGCCAATGAATTTACTGCTTGGAGTCTAGCTGGATTTTCCCTTGTTTGTGCTTCTTGCCAGTAAGTACAGCCTGCCCCAAACCCTCAACAGGCTCACCTATAGCTGGCTATAGCGTATGTTTCTCGGACTTTAATTCCTCTGCTGTCCCCAAATAAACTTAATTTCTGGCAATTTGAGCTTTCCTTGGCTTACATCTTTATTTAGGTTGACAGTGTGGGGGTTGGGGAGGGAGGTAGGGGAGTCTTATGGGACTGAGCTCTAAACCACTGGGATCTGATGCTATCTCCAGGTAGATAGTGCTGGAATTGAGTTAATTATAGGACGCTCAAATCATGTGGGAAACCTCTCACCAATATACACATTTGAATTGGGTGCAGAATCATTAACTGGTGTCAGAACATTTGTATACCTTGCCTTGAGTTCTCTCGAACTTTTTCCTTCTATTAGTTTTCATGTTTCAATTATCAGTGAATTCTTGAAGCCTATGCCTCTTGAAAGCTCATGTTAATTCCTCTCCCTTGCCATACAGAAAATTTTTAAAAATTACATATATATATAAAATTATATATACTTATGTATATATGTATATATATACACACACATATATTGTGTTAACACTGGATCATTGTGTTAACAGCTAATAGGTTAAAGATATTTTTGATGACATAATAGTACAAGAGGAAGAAATCTCTAGGCCACTTAGCTGCTATTTTGAGGTATGTATGCATTTACCTGCTTCTCAAAAACACTGCTGGAGACCTTAGTGCAGTGAAGCTTTGCTCCAGGGATGCTGCCATGGCCCTCACAGGCCTGACAGAGATGCGGTACACATGCAATCAGACAAGGAATTCATGTTGATAAACAGCCCATTTAAAAGAAAGGCTGCTGATTGGGCACCTGGGTGGTTCAGTTGGTTAAGCGTCCAGCTTCAGCTCAGGTCATGATCTTCAGGTTGTTGGTGCAGGATTATTTACCACAATACCCAGGATTCATTGTCTTCCTGCTTCAAAGAATGAAGAGGTGGACACAAAATAAGCAGAAGGTGAAAGTTTATTGGAATATAAGATTAGAAAGGAAGAATAGTAGAAATGCTCTCTTTATAGAGAGAGGATATTCAAAAGTACATTCCCAAAGACTATAAGCAAGGGTCCTTGTTTTAAAAGGTTCTGATCAGCCCTCCCCCCACTCCTTTCCCCTTGTTCTTTCTCAGGTTCTACCCTTATTGGCTTGATAGTTGTAAGTGCTGGGTTGTCCATTCCTGATTGGCTCACTTGTATTGTTTGAGGGGTGGTTTAGGGCCATACTTAGGTCTTTTGTCAAATCCCAGAGGGGATACTTGAGGGGGAGTAGATGGGATCTATTACATTCATAAGAGGAACCTTATGCCTAAGGGGGCTTCCTGTGGTCAGACATTCCCAGCATTGTTCCAAAATAGGTGTTTTTCCCTACCCAGGGACCTCAGGCCCTAATCTTTCCCTCTCTGCCTACTGAATCCTATCTTCTCCTATCAGTGACACAGGGCTTAACATAAACAACTCCATTTGGGGCCATTAGTGTTGATTTTAACAGCCTATAGTCGCTTAGGCCCATGACAAGGCCAGAGGTGGAACAAAGCCAAAGTGGGATCCCCCAAAAATGCAAGAAGGCAACCCTTATCCAGGTCTATAGCCAAGATTACAGGTTTTAGATTCCATTAGAGTTTGTGCAGTATGAATGCCTGCTCAGTGAGAATGAGCTTTGAGATATCAGAAAGTCACTTCATTTCTTTGAGATGCTGTCTCCTCACCTAAGGAATGACACAGAAGTCATGGTAGCCCTCTGCCTAAGGGGCTTGGGGGAACGTTTGCAAGGAACAGGATGGCTGAGCAGGGCATTAAAGAAAAGAAGGTGTTTAGTAGATCCCCAGTGAGAGTGGGGGCTCCTTGTTGAGCAGGCAGTGAAGTGGCAGGTGCATTTGAGAACCCTCCAGAGGTTCAGTAGGGTGGCTATATGCACATGGGGCCTGCAGAGGAGATGGGAACCTCCTGCAGTGAATATGAAGGAAAATGATACCTGCACTCATTCTCCGATGGCCACCCCAAAACCACCCCCACTCTCTGACCCCCTGCTCAGGCCCCAGCTAAATGGCATAATGGACAGTAAGCCCTTTCAGTAACCCCTTTCAGAAAACCCATGAGATCTAGTTTACTTCATTAAATAGGAAGGTTATTATAATCTGGAGCCTACCAGTCCTGACCTTCCTAACTGTTGTACCCACTCCCTGGGCCTGGAGCTGCCAGTCTTTTCAGAATCACAAAATTTTCTCTCCCTTCCCAGCCCATCCAGACTACTCTGCCTGGGTTTACTTTGATTTTCTTTCAGTGTCTCCCAATGCTAGTTATTCCCCACAACTCTAAAATGACATCAGTTCTATTCCTCATTCCAAATAGTTCTGCTTGGAATAATAATACTCCTTAAGTGCCCGCAGGGGATGTTAAGACTATAAGAATTGATTTCATTAAAAGCTTCATTCAACTGAGCCTAAATGAAACTGAACTGACAACTAATCCAGTTAATTCTACTTTATTCTAGTTTTGTAGAAACACCACTTTTACTTTTCTGATTCAGGCAGCAGTTTAGATAGACAGCAGGTTGACTTGATGACAAAATATTTCCCCCAAAACCAACTAGCATGTATGTGGGCTTAATGTTTGCAGAGATCTAGATTGCCTGTGATGCTTGGATGTTTTCAGAGATCCTAGGTTGTGAAGGAACTTGCCCCAATACACTCAGTCTTTGATCATCAGAATACCCATGTGAATATAGACATAAAGGTATTAGTGCCCCCATTACCCAAATGGGACAATGGAGGACAAAGAAATCAGTTGAGGTCCTGGAGGCCACGTGACCAGTGAGGCAAGACTGGAGCTTGTGCTTTGTCCAATATGTTATGCAGTCACTCCTTCTCAACTCCAACCCTTTCTAGGTTGACCACCCAAACTTTTTGTGCACATGACTAGGTATTTATGCGCATAGCTCTCTATTTAAGCAGAAAGAGTTCATAATTTCAGCAATGAAGCACTGGAATCAAGTGCACACAGATCTGTCATGTATAGCTCCTCAGTCTCTACCTGGAATCCTTCCAGAATGCTCCTGACACATGTTGTTGTCATTCAGCTGATAAACATCATATGCCTGCTGTGTGCCAGGCACTGTGTCAGGCCCTGCTTAAATATTGAGTCAAAGGGACCTGATCCATGCACTTAGGAGTTTACAGAATTTAGTAGAACAATGGCACTAAACAATCCTCAAAATAAAAACACAATTATAGAACATAACGAACTCCTTTCCATTTCTACCTAAATCACTTGAAAAATGAGAACATAAATGAGAAAATAGAGAAAAGGCCCTCAGCTGGCTTTACTTGAATCAATGACACTGCTCAAAAAATAAGGGAATCATTAGCGAATCAACTTGTTTAAGATTCCTGGAAGATACTAAGCAGAAAGGATTATACTGATAAAGAAATAAGAGGGGAGAAACCTTACATAGCCTAAAATATGCCCAGGAGAAAACTAACCCAGAAGCAATGCCAAATCCCATGGATACTATGAGCTGAGTCAGTGAATGCAAAGGGGAACAGGCAATGGCCAACTTCAGATGGTGTGATTAGGCTTCCATGCTAACCTGTGTCTGATTACCTCTCCTTTCTAGGCACGTGGGGAGGTTACCTCCTCCTAGCTGTGCTGCAGGGTGGGACTGTGTGACTGCTTCTGTCTGGTAGAACAAGAAGAGAACCAATTTCAGCACTCATGCATCACTTCTGGGCAGTAACAGAACACAGGTATCCACATACTCTCTCCCACTGCTGCCACAATGAAGGGGTGTGTCCATATCGCAGGGCCGTGAGATGGAGCAGAATGTATCTCTAAGTAACTACATGGAGGACAGCTTGCCTGGAATATTGCCTGGTCAAGCATCAGAATTTAAATGAATGAGAAATAAACCATTGTTTTGTTAAGCCATAGAGATTGACAGGTTTAATTTATTCCTCAGCATGTTTAGGCTATTCTATTTAGTACAGGCATTTACTCAAACAAAAGTTGAGGCCCTTCTCCCTTGCACTCACTGAGCTGCAGGAACTGGTAGTGTTTGTACTCAAAACCCTGGTTCTGTTTTCTAAACAAAGTGATAATTCTGCATGGAGAAGAGCCCTCATAGAGGCTGTGGCATGTGAGAGAGGCCAAAGAAGAGCAGAGAGAGGCCTGGGGTAATGCTACACTCCCAGGTCAGAAGAGAAGGGGAAAATAGCCACTCCAGTTAAGAGGGAAACACATTGGGGGCGCCTGGGTGGCGCAGTCGGTTAAGCGTCCGACTTCAGCCAGGTCACGATCTCGCGGTCCGTGAGTTCGAGCCCCGCGTCAGGCTCTGGGCTGATGGCTCGGAGCCTGGAGCCTGTTTCCGATTCTGTGTCTCCCTCTCTCTCTGCCCCTCCCCCGTTCATGCTCTGTCTCTCTCTGTCCCAAAAATAAATTAAATAAATAAATAAATAAATAAATAAATAAAGAGGGAAACACATTGAATTCCTCCTTACCTGAGAAGTTTGCCTTTCTATTCCACACCCACACACCCTAAACCAAAGCTCACCAGAGGTCATCCTGTCCCTCACAAAGTTAATAGACTGGCTGTCAGTTCAATGAGGGGTTGTTGCAACAGATCCAAACTGAAGAGACCTGTTCCACCTGCTTGGCTAATCAGTGTCCCCAGCATCCACCACCACTGCTGTGCTGGCATAGCTCCTTTGATTTTAGCACCCATGTGGGTAACTTTTCCCATAACCCTGTGTACTACCAAAGGGTGATCATTCCACCGTGCACTTCTTCCCTGCACTTCTGACTGTCAGGTGAAATACATCCTCTTCAGCCTGTGGTTACCCCAACCTCTTAGGCCTTATCTTGGCCACTTTTCCCACCAAGCCCATCCTGGGTCACCTTGTCACCTTAATACCTCCCTAAACACATGTTCTTGCTTTTCTTTGTAAGTTCACTGTTCTCTCTGCCTTAATTCTTACTTATCCTTTTGCCTGTATGATGTACTCTCTTCCTTCTTACAGACCCACCTCAAGGGTTGGTCTTGAGGTCTTTCCCAGGGCTCTGTACCCTCTGGCCCTGACTATGAAGTGTGACCCCCCCCCCTCACTTTCATGCTCTGTCTCACACTAGGCCACCTTCACAATGCTCATGTCCCCATGCTACTGCATTGCCATCAGCTATCTCTCGTCTCTCCCCTGAGACTAAGAGCTCCTTAATGTCAGTCCTTCTGCTATTCTTGGTGTCCTGATTATTTAGCAGAGTGACCTGTACAGAATCAATGATTAGTCAAAATTCAAAGACAGAAAAAGAGAAGAATGGAGAGCAGGTGAAAGGGAGGGAAGCAGGGAGGAAGGAAGAAGGACAACACACGTTACCAAAATGCCTGATATCCTTGATTGGAGGTCTCCTCAAATATTTGAATTTTTAACCAACCTAAAGACTCTAACCATAGCATCAGTGCTAATGTGGAAGGCAATCTCTGGGGTCACATGCAGTTCTGGATTTAGCACTGACCTGCTCAAATGTGTGTCAGTGGCTCCATGAAGCAATTTGCCAGGTTTGTAGGTGGCTCAAAGCAGGCAGGATAGCTGTTCACTGAGTGGAACACTCTGCTCCAAATGGCAGAGCCCTGAAATATGGGCTCTGAGGCCTGAACTTAGATTCACAGCATGAAATGAAAGATGTGGCTGCTTTTAATAAATGTTGATCCTGTGAGGTCAAATGCTAAAACAAGCTAAGGCCACATGGTTTGTGGTATAGCAGAACAAGGGAGGTTCATATTTTTCCCTTTGTTCACTTGTTTTGTTTTTTAAATTCTACATAGTAGTGAAATCATATGGTATTTGTTTTCTCTGACTGACTTTGCTTAGCATAATACCTTCTAGCTTCATCCACATTGTTGCAAATGGCAAGATTTCATTTTTTTATGGCTGAATAATATCCCATTATATATATATATATATATATATATATATATATATATATGTATATATATGTGTGTGTGTGTGTGTGTATACACACAGCACAACGTATTAATCCATTCAGCAATTGATGGTCACTTGGGCTGTTTCCATAACTTGGCTATTGTAAATAATGTTGTTATAAAGATAAGGATGCATGTATCCCTTTGAATTAGTATTTTTGTATTCTTTGGGTTAGTACTTAGTAGTGTGATTGCTGGATCATAAGTTCCATTTTTCGTTTTTGAGGAACCTTCATACTGTTTTCCACAGTGGCTACACTACTTTGCATTCCCACCAATAGTGCATGAGGGTTCCTTTTTCTTGCCAACACTTGTTGTTTCTTGTGTGTGTTTTTTTTAACCAAAACAGATTCTTAAATATAGAGAACAAACAAATGGTTACCAAAGGGGAGGTAGGTGAAGGGAATGAGTGAAATTGGTGAAGGGGATTAAGAGTACAGTTATCTTAATAAGCAATGAGTAATATATGAAACTGTTGAATCATTATATTGTACACCTGAAACTAATATAACACTGTATGTTAACTAACTGGAATAGAATAAAATGAAATGATAAAATAAAATAAAATAAAATAAAATAAAATAAAAATAGAGCAAGGGAATTTCAGTCTACTATCGGTGATCAGATTACCATAAGAGAACAGAACTGAGAGGAATAGGTGCCAAAACCCTCACATGTCCCCTCATCCTTAGACATTGCTGAAGATGATACCAATTTCACTGCTGCTATAAAGCTAAATATCAGCAGAGTTCAGACACACCTGACAATGAGGAGAACACAGCAAAGACAAGCTGAGCTGTGGACACAGAGAAGTCAGCCTGGGCTCTGGATGCCAAACAAATCACTTCCCAACACCCTGTTCACACTTAGCGTACCTCCACAAAATCACAATCACTTTTTGTCAGGGAACTTCTCACCAAGAGTTAAAATCACAAGTCTAAAGCCCACGGATGTCTGTCTTGCCACTCAAAAAGAAAAGCAGACCAACTGGAGTTTAGGAAAGCACCTTAAGTGCAGGATGCAAAGGAACTTCACTGGAGAATGCCACAAATACATTGAATCATTCCACCAATTTTATTAGTACAAAACAGGCAGGCTCTGAGAACAGCTCAGAAGTCCACTGAATATGCAACATGGCATCGCTAAAATCTTGTTACCTGGGAGGTAAAGGTCAGGAGTGAAATGAAATATGTGTTTACTACATGAGTTGTGGGTAATATTTCTGTAACTTTAGCTGTAGGCATGGTTGTACTAGACTACTGACTTCATCATGTTCAGTAATTGGGGAAAAAATGAAAAGTCATCCAAAATACTAGAACCAGACAGACAGCATGAATACCACTAATACAAGAGCCAGTTCCACTGTTTCTAGAATTCTCCATGATTAACAGTCACCAAAAGCACCAAAGCAGGCAAAATGAATTAGGGATCTGAATGGATGTCTGTGACTCTTGGATAAAGGACAGGATTCTCCTTGCCTGTGAAAGGAAGATCATTTGTTTAAAGGAGGAAAGATAGATCATTCATTAGCTGTGTGATCTTGAGCACACTCTGTGGCACAACATGTTCATCAACAACATGATGATCAGATGTACCTAACATCATTGCTATGAAAAGAAAACAAGGCCAAAAAGGCAAGAATTCTAGGGTGATAGACTGGAAGTCTATGTAAATCTAACCTCTCTTAAAAGTAACAAAAGGTCTATCAAAAAAAATTGTCTGAATAGGGATGCCTGTGTGACTCAGTTAGTCAAGCGGCTGACTCTTGATTTTGGCTCAGGTCATGATCTCATAGTCATGAGATTAAGCCCTGCATTAGGCTCTATGCTGGACATGGAGCCTGCTTAAGCGTCTCTCTCTCCCTCTCTCTCTGCCTCTCCCTTACTAGTGCTCTCTCTCTCAAAAAAAAAATGAAAATAAAAATTAAAAAATAATTAATTTTAAAAATTTGTCTGAATAAATTTTTTCAAAACTCCAGAAATAAAGCAATTGCAACAATCTGAGAATTTATTCAAGGAAAACTGTTGAAACTCAATAAAAACAATGGAGTTTATGGATTGTAATTTGCTGCACCCTAACCCACCTCTCTGGAGCTCAGCAGTAGCCTGAAAATGGGGAGCTTCACAACTACATTAGCTATGAAAATGGCAGCCTAAGAACTATTAGAAATTGTAAACTATTGGAACTATTAGAAATCAGTAAAATTGGATTTGGAGCGTCTCAAAAAAGTCCCATTCCCAGAGCATTGTCACTATTTGGCTTATTCCTCAACTCTGCGGAAAAATTCCATTTGAAGACGTTCATCAAAACACTAATGACAATTGTTTAATGTCACAGCTGCTTGAGGCTTGATACCAATTAGGGCAAATGAAACCCTAACCAAGACATTAAAAAGAAGACCCAAGAAACAAAATACCAGAAGGCAAAGGGGGTATGCTTTGAGAAGCTCTGATATATTGCTGAGGATCCAGTAAGGCTGTGAACATACCCAAGTAAGACCTGAGAAAGGCTGTATTCTTTCACCTATTGCTAAGGCAACAGTAAAGTTGTGAACTATCTTATGATCTCATGTGTGCTATAACAGTTACACACTTACACCCTCAGCAGAGGGTGGAAGACTTTTCATTCAAGGAATTTAAAAATCTCTCTCTGACAACAAAGCTAACTGAGCAGAGGCCTCACTGGCTGAACATTACAAGGAGTTCAGACTCTATAGAATTAATCCAGGAAAGTCACTGAACAAATAAACAGCATGACAGAAATAAAACAAAGAAAATAACATCAACAACAAACAATTGTGGGAAGGTAAGTCTGATTCCCAGAATCTCCACATTCTAATATCTAAATGATTCAAATTTTAGCAAAAATATATGAGACATACAAATACATGAACATATGGTCTATTAAAGGAAAAATAAAAGTAGTCAATAGAAGTTTTCCATGGGAAAGCAGATGTTGAGCTTTCTAGAAAAATATTTTAAATCAGCTATTACAATTATACTCAAAAATTTCAAAAAAACCATATGCAAAGAATAGAAGGAAAATATGTGACACAAATAAATACACAAATTATGAAGAAATAGATATCATTTTTAATATACCATATTGAAATTCTGGAGTGAAGAGTACATGACTGAAATGAAATAATTACTAGAGGGGCTCAACAGCAGATTTGAGTTGCAAAAGAAAGAATTGGTGAATTAGCAGATAAGTCACATGAAATTAAACAATCTGAAGAGCAGGAAAAAAAGAGTAAAGAGAGATGAACAGACCTCAGGGACTTTTGGAATACTTTCAAGTATTTTACACACAATGAGAATCACAGAAAGGGAGGGGGGATGCAGAAAGAATATTTGAGGAAATAATTGCTGGAATCTTCCTAATTTAATGACAAACATTAATCTGCATGTCCAAGAACCTCGATGAACTTCAATTAGATTAAACTCAAGGCTACCCATACCTTAACACATCATAGTAAAACTGTCAAGAAAATTTTGAAAGAGGAAAAAAAAACTCATCATGTAAAAGATTTCCTCAGTAAGATTAACAACTGTCTCATCATCAAAAAATAAATAAAGCCTACAAGTAAATGGAAAGATATATTCAAACCGCTGAAAAGACAAACTGTCAACTAATAACTGTTTATCCAGACAGCCTGTGTTTCAAAAACGGAAAAGAAATTTAGATGCTCCCAGATAGAAAAAAAATGGAATTTGTCACTAGCCCACTTTTCCTACAAACAAATACCATAGAAATTCATTCAAGTTGAAGTGAAAAGACATTAGGCAATAACTAAATGTTCACAAAGGAAATAAGAGCACCAGTAAAGACAGCTACATGGGTAAATATACAAAACATTATAAACGTATTTTTTGTAACTCTACCATCTATTATAAAAGACAACAGCATAAAGCAATTATTAGAATGTTGTATTGATTTAGGCTCTATAATGATGAATTTGTATAACAATAATAGCACAAAAGTAGAGAGAAAATGAGACCAGAACTATTTCAATATGAAAACAACACAAAGACATCACAAGAAAAGACTATACACCAATGTCTCGTATAATATAAATGCAGATATCTTCAAGAAAATAAGTAACCGAAAAAATCCAGCAATATATAAAAAGGATTATACATCAAAACCAACTTCAATTTCAGCGAAGGAAGCCATCAACAAAACAAAAGGCAACATACTAAATGGGAATAGATAATCACAAATAACATATCCCACAAAGAGCTAATATCCAAAATAAATAAAGAACTTATACAACTCAACACACACACACACACACACACACACACACACACACACACCACAAAATAATAATAATAATAATAATAATAATCTGATTAAAATGGCAGAATACCTGAATAAACACTTTTCCAAAGAAGACATATACATGGTCAGCATATGAAGAGATGCTCAATATCACTAATCATTAGGAAATTCAAATCAAAACCACAGTGAAATATCATCTTACCTATGTCAAAATGGCTAGAATAAAAAAGACAAGTGTTGGTGAGCATGTGGTGAAAAGAAAACCTTCATACACTGTTGGTGGGAATATAAATAGGTACAGCCACTGTGGAAAACAGTATGGGGGTTCCTAAAAAAAATAAGTATAGAAATACCATATGATCTACTTATTCCAATACTGGGCATTGACCCCATCCCCTCAAAAAAAAAAACTAATTCAAAAATATATATGCATCCCTATGTTTACTGCAGCATTATTTACAATGGCCAAGATATGGAAGCAAACAAGTGTCCTCTGATAGATGAATGGATAAAAAATATTACCCAACCATAAAAAAAGGATGAGATATTGCCATTTGTGACACCATGGATGGACCTAGAGGGTATTATGCTAACTGAAATAAGTCAGATAGAAAAAGAAAAATACTATCTGATTTCACTTAATTGTGGAATCTTAGAAGCAAAGCAAATGTATAAGCAAACAAAAAGCCAAAACAGATCCATAAATAAAGAGGATAAGCTGATAGTTGCCAAAGGATGGGGGAGGGGAAGGGCAAAAATGGTTGAAAGGAAGTGGGGGATATAGGCTTTCAGATATGAAATAAATAAATCACAATGATAAAAGTAACATAGTCAATGTCAGTCTATAGTGTCAGATAGCATAATGTATAGACTTGCTGAATCACTACATTGTACACATGAAACCAATGTAACATTAGATGTAACTATATTTCAATAATTTAAAAGGTGTAATTTATCCAAGAAATGCAAATTAATGTAACATCTGAAAACTAATTAATGGAAAAATGGTATTAATGGAATAGAGGACATAATCCATATGTTTATCTAAATAGATGCATGAAAACATTTGACAAAATCTAACATCCTTTTGAGATTTAACAACACAAAATTCAACAAACTAAGAGTAGAAAGGAACTTCTTCATTCTAAAAAAGGGCTAGAAAAACCTAGAACTAAGAATGGAACGAAAGTAATAGTGTCCCCTTTCATCATTTCTACTCAACACTACACTGGATGTCTAGCCAGAGTAATTGAGTAAGAAAGAAAAATGATAAAATTCATCAAATTTAGAATGGAAGAAATAAAAGTGTCTTTATTTTTAGATTACATGATCTTAATAGAAAATCCTATGGCGTGCACATGTGCCAGGTCTGTCCATTAAACACCCACATTGCATCTTTGGCATTTTATTTTTCTTTGATTCTTTTCAAAGCCTGCTTCTCTATCAGTACAATGTCTTGGACTGCTTAGGAGGCATTCTCCTACTTCAGTCTTTGTGTCATCCATGTACCACTGCATTAATGCAATCTACTCTCACAGACTCAATGACTTCTCTTATACCAAGAATACCCACATTGCTCCATCAAAACCTTGCTTTTGTATCTCAGTATCCACAAGAGCCACGCATTCCACATATATAAAATCAGACTCATGTCTTCCCCTTTCAAATTGCTCTAGGATTGTCTGTATTAGTAAATGATGCTTCCACCCAAGCTGAAACCCTGGGAAAATCAGCCTAGACTCTTCCTTCAGCCCATTCCCCAAAGGTACCCTTAGACTGTAAACTTGTTGAGAGCAAAGGCATATCTTATTCACTGCTGCTTGCTCAGCATCTGATATAATGGCTATCACTCTGTAAACATTTTGAATGAGTGAATCTGACTAGTGTCCCTCACCTAATGTTGTTCACATTCAATACTCTTGGCCAAGGGTTCTTATCCAATATGTGCAAGCATTTCGTAGGTGCACACCAATGTCTGTTCATGTATCTAGAGCCCAAGATTAAAGTCAAAGTCTTTGAAATCACACAGCCCTGTAATCATGCTTCCTTTAATATTGAGAAGAAGTTCCAAAACATTTTTGAGAAAGACTAAGAAAGCTGGAGGCATCACAATTCCTGATTTCAAATCATATTACAAAGTTGCAGTAATTAAAACAGTATGGTATTGGCATAAGGACAGACATATAGGCCAATGGAGCAGAATAGAAAGCCCAAAAAAGGGGAAAAAATCCACACATATACAATCAGCTGATCTTCAACAAGATTGCTAAGAACATACAATAGAGAAAGGATGGGCTCATCAACAAATAGAGCTGGGAAAACTGAATATCTACACACAAAAGAATGAAATTGGACAGTTTTGCTACACCACACATAAAAATCAACACAAATAAAAACTTCATCATAAGACCTAAAACTATAAAACTACTAGAAAAAAACAGGGCAAAAGCTTCATGACATTGGTCTCAGCAATGATTTTATGGATATTACACCAAAAGCACAAGCAACTAAAACAAAACAGACAAGCCAATAAGCTTGCACGGTAAAGCTCTGCATGGTAAATGAAAAAATCAGCAGTGTGAAAAATCAATCTGTGCTCCAGGAGAAAATATTTGTAAGCCATATATCTGATAAGGAGTCAATTTCTAAAATATATACGAAACTCCTACAACTCAATAGCAAAAAACAAACAAACAAACAAAACAACAATAAAAACTAATGACCTGATTAAAAAAATGAGCTACAGGCTTGAATAGACATTCCCCAAAGAATATATACAAATGGCCAACAAGTATATTAAAAAATTCTCAATGTTACTAATAATCAGAGAAATGCAAATCAAAACCACAATGAGATATCATGTCACACTTGCTAGAATGGCTATTATATAAAAACAAACCAACAGTTTTGACAAAGATGTGGAGAAATTGAGTGTACTATTAGCAATAGTACAAAATGGTGTGTCAACTGTGGAAAAAAGTATGAAAATAATCCCGAGATTAAAAATATATTAAAAATATAACTACCCAAAAAACCCACAAAATAAACAACTACCATATGATCCAGGTTCCCACTTCTTGATATTTATGCAAAATAATTGAAATCATGACCTCAAAGAGATATTAGCACTCCTATGTCCATTTAAGCACTATTTACAAAAACCAAGATGTGGTAATATCCTAAATGTCTATCAACACACAAATGGATAAAGAAAATATGTCTATATACAGATGATGGAATGTTACTTAACCTTTAAAAGAAGAGACTCCTGTGATATACAACATGGATGAAGCTTGATAACATTATGTTAAGTGAAATAAGCCAGTTACTGAAGAACAAATATTGCATGATTTTATTTATATGAGGTATCTAAAATAAATTCATATTCATATGAATCAAATTCATAAAAGCAGAGAGCAGAATAGTGGTTGCCAGGGACTGGTGGAAAGGGGAAATGGGGAGTTGCAAATTGATGGGTATAAAAATTCAATTATGCAAGATGAATAAGTTCTAGAGATATGCTGTATAATATTGTGACTACAGTTAGCAATACTGTATCATACACTTAAAAATCTGTTGGCAGGCACTGGGGTGGCTCAGTCACTTAGGCATCCAACTTCAGCTTAGGTCATGAGTTCAAACCCCACATTGGGCTCTGTGCTGACTGCCCAGAGCCGGGAGCCTACTTCAGATGTGGTGTCTCCCTCTCTATCTTTGCTCCTCCCCCCCCTTCTCTCTCTCTCTCTCTTTCTCTCTCTGTCTCAAAAATAAAATAAACATTCAAACAATTTTTAATAAAATTTTTTATTTAAAATATTTTTATTTAAAAATTTTTTATATTTAAAAAATAAAAATAGTAAAACTTTAAAAAAATACAGAGTAGATCTAATGTTAAGTGTTCTTACCACAATTAAAAAAAATATTAAGATTGGGAATAAAGTAAGAACGTTCCCTCTTACTGTTCTTATTTAACATCCTACTTGAAGTTCTAGCCCATGGAGTAAAATAACAAAAAGAAATGGAGATATGCAGACAACAATGGGAAAAATAAAATTATCTTTATTCAGGTTACACAATGATCTACAAGATAATTATCTACAAGACAATAAATAATCTACTAAAATTATCATGGATTAAAAAGCAAATATGGTGAGAGTTCCAGTTCCCATGAAGTACCAACCTGAACTCACCCCCTCCACAGAACACACAAAATTATACCTATTAATATGACAATAAAATATGATAACATATACATAATACCTGGAAAAAAGGAGCACAAAAGGAAGAGAAGGGAGAGAAAAAAATGAAAGAAGTTTGTTCTTATTTCTTTTAGAATGTGTTTAAACTTAAATGACCATCAAATTAATATAGACTGTTATTTACTTAGGAAGTTATATATAAACCTAGAGTAATGACAATCTTAAAACCTATGACAGATACACAAAAAATAAAGAAAGCCAAACATAACACTATAGAAACTCATTAATCACAAAGAAAGAGAGCAAGAAGAAAGGAATAAATAACTACAAAAACAGCCAGAAAACAAATTTTGAAAAATGGCAATAAGTACACACCTATCAATAATTACTTAAAATGTAAATGGCCTAAATGCATCAATCAAAGGGCATAGTGTTTGCCCAAGTGTCCATTAATTGATAAATGGATAAAGAAGATGTAGCAGATATGTACAGTGGAATGTTCTTCAGCCATAAAAATAGAAAAAAAGAAAAAAAATGAAATCTTCTCATTTGCAATGACATGTTTGGAACTAGACAGTATAATGCTAAGCAAAATAAGTTAGTCAGAGAAATAAATAGAGCATATTATTTCAGGGTGCCTGGGTGGCTCAGTTGGTTAGGTGTCAGAGTTTAGCTCGGGTCATAATCTCACGGTTTGTGGGTTCAAGCCCTGCATTTGGATCTGTCCTGATAGCTCAGAGTCTGAAGCCTGCTTCAGATTCTGTGTGTGTCTCTCTCTCTGTGCCTCCTCCACTCACACTCTATCCCTCTCTCAAAAATAAATAAATAGTTTAAAAAATTTTTAAATACTATATGATTTCATGCATATCTGGAATTTCAAAAACAAAACAAGAAAGCAAAGGAAAAAAAAAGAGAGAGAGAGAGAGGCAAACCAAGAAACAGACTCTTAGCTATAGAGAACAAACTGATGGTTATCAGAAGGGAGGTTGGTGGTGGGGGAATGGGTGAAATAGATGATCGGGATTAAGGAGTGCACTTGCCATGATGAGCAATAGGTGATGTATGGAATTGTTGAATCACTATGGTAAACCTGAAACTAATATAACACAGTGTTAACTAATAACAATTAAAACAAAAACAAAACAAAAAAAGACATGATGTTTGGATAAAAAAAAAAAAACAAAAACAAAAACAAAAACACCAAGACCTATTGGTCTTTCTTGGGATAAAAAGAAAAAACAAGACCCATCTATATGCAGCCTACAAGAGACTCACCTCAGACCTAAGGACACATATAGACTGAAAGCAAAGGGATGGAAAAGAATATTTACCATGCAAATTGAAGTGAAAAAAAAAGAAAAAAGCCAGAGTAGCAATATTTAGACAAAATACCTTAAAACAGAGATTGTAGCAAAAGACAAATAAGGGCAATACATAGTGACAAAGAGATTGATACAAGAGGATATAACAATTATAAATATCTACACATGAAGCATCTGAATACATAAAGGAAATATGAATGGAAATAAAGAGAGAAATTGAGGGATGCCTGTGTGGCTCAATTGGTTGAGCGTCCGACATTGGCTCAGGTCATGATCTCACAGTTCATGAGTTTGAACCTCACATCGGTCTCTGTGCTGACAGCTTGGAGACTGGAGCCAGCTTCAGATTCTGTGTCTCCCTCTTTCTCTGTCCCTCCCCAACTTACAGTCTGTCTGTCTGTCTGTCTCTCTCTCTCTCTCTCTGTATTTCTCAAAGCTAAACATTAAAAACATTTTAAAAGAGAGAGAGAGAGAGAGAGAGAGAGAAATTGATGGTAATACAATAATAGTAGGTAACTTTAACACTCCACTTACATCAATGAGTAGGTCATTTGACAGATAATCAATAAGGAAATAGTGTCTTTGAGTGACACATTGGACTAGATGGACATAATAGATATGTACAGAACATTCCATTTCAAGACAACATAATACACATTATTTTCAAGTGAACATGGAACATTTTCCAGATTAGATTACATAATAGGTGATAAATCAAGTTTCGATAAATTTAAGAAGATGGAAATCATACCATGCATCTTTTGCAATCACAGCAGTGTAAAACTAAAACAAAGTACCAAGAAAAAAGGACCAAAAAAAAATGCAAACATGTGGAGACTAAACAATATGATACTAAACAATGTATGGACCAATGAAGCAATTAAAGAGTGAATAAAAAATACATGTAGACAAATGAAAATACAAACTCAACAATCCAAAATCTTTGGGACACAGTGAAAGCAGTCCTAAGAGGGAAGTATATAGTGATACAGGCCTACCTCCAGAAACAAGAAAAATTGCAAATAAACAATCTAATCTTACACTTAAAATAACTGTAAAAAGAACAACAAAGCCTAAAGTGAGTAGAAGAAATGAAATAATAAAAAAAAAAAATGAGAGCAGAAATAAATGACATACAGACAAAAAGAAAAAAAATCAATGAAAATAAGAGCTAGTTCTTTGAAAAGATTTAAAAAAAATGACAAACCCTTAGATTCATCAAGAAAAAAAGAAAAATGACCCAAATAAATAAACTGGGAATAAGAGAAGAGAACAACTCACACTACCAAAATACAAAGGATTATAAGAGAATGATACTAAAATTATATGCCAACAAACTAGACAACCTAGAATAAATATATAAATTCCCAGAAATACAAACTTCCAAAGCTGAACCCGGAAGAAATAGAAAATCTGAACAGACTGATTATAAGTAACAAAATTGAGTTGATAATCAAAAAAAAACTAACAAAAATTAAAAGTCCAGTACCAGATGGATTAACAGGGAAATTCTACCAGAAATTTAAAGAGTCAATACCTATTTTTTTTCTCTAACTGTTCAAAAAAAGCAAAAGAAAACACTGAGATGAAGAAGAAGAGGAAGAGGAAGGGGGGGGGAGGAGGAGGAGGAGAAAGTTTAAAAGTGCATGGAAAGATCTAAAAATATAAAGAACTTATCAAACTCAACACCCTCAAAACAAATAATCCCATGAAGAAATGGGCAAGACACACGTAGACACTTTTTCCAAGGAAGACATTCACATGGTAACAGACACAAGAGACTTTTAAATACAGAGAACAAACTGAGGGTGGATGTGGATTGGGGGAGAGGGGAAAATGGGTGATGGGCATTGAGGATGGCATTGTTGGGATGAGCACTGGGTGTTATATGTAAGCCAATTTGGCAATAAAATATATTCATAAAAATAATAAAAAATAAATGGATGAAATTCTCCAATCAAAATAGATAGTGGCTGAATGTATAAAAAAATACAACACCTATCTATAAGCTTCCTCCAGGAGATTAACTTCAGACCTAAGGACACACAGACTGAGAGTGAAGGAATGGGAAAGATGTTCCATGCAAATGGAAACTGAAAGACAGCTGAGGTAGCTATACTCTTATCAGTCAAAATACACTTTAAAATAAAAACTGTAATAAAAGACAAAAAAATTCATTACATAATGATAAAGTAGCCAATCCAATAAGATGATATAACATTTGCAAATATCTATGCACCCACATGAAAGCACTGAAATATATAAAGCAAATATTAAGAGATAAAGGGGGAAATTAACAGCAATAAAACAATAGTAGGGGAGTTTGGGTAGACAAAATGAATGAAGAGGGTCAAAAGATATAAAATTCCAGTTATAAAATGAATAAGTCATGGGGATGTAATACACAGCATGGTAATTATAGTTATAATACTGCATTGCAAATTTGAAAGTTATTAAAAGAGGACATTTAAAAATTTCTCATCACACAAAAATATCTGGAACTACCTATGATGACAGATGTTAACTAGACTCATTGTGGTGAATATTTCATAATATATACAGATACAGAATAATTATGTTGTACATCTGAAACTAATAAAATATTGTATGCCAGTTATACCTCCAAAAAAATGTTAGAACTCAACAATGACAAAATTAACAACAAGATTAAAAATTTACAACAGATTTAAACATATACCTCAACCAAGAGGATTTTAAACATGGTAAATAATCATACTAAAGATGTGAAATATCATTTGCCAAGTATATACCACTACACACATATTAGAATACCTAAACTATTAAAACCTGACAACACCAATTGCTGGTGAGAATGTAGCACAATAGGAACTGTCACTTACTGGTGGGAATGAAAAACTGTACAGCCACTTCAAAGGATAGATTTATAGATTCTTGCAAAGCTAAGAACAATGTTACTATACTATCTAGCACTACCCGTTATGCATCCAACTGATTTAAAATGTAGGCCCTCACAAAAAATCTTGCATGCAACTATTTATAGCAGCTTTCCTGTTGCTAAAAAGTAGGAGAAATAGAAGTGTCCTTCAACAGGTGACTAAATAAGAAAACTATAATCTGTCTATAAAATGGAATGCTATTCAGTAATAAAAAGGAATTAGTTATTAAATTGTGCAAAGATGTGGATGAATCTTAAATATATATTTTTAAGTGAAAGAAGCTAGTCTGAAAAAGATGTATGATTCTAATGATATGACATTCTGCAAAACACAAAACAAATAGATCAGCAATTGCCAGAATTCAGGAGATGGGGATAAATATGCAAAGCATAGGAGAATTTCCAAGAAACTGAAAGTATGTTGTATGACATTTTAGTGAAAAGTAGAATTTTTTTATGGCTGCAGCTGTCAAAATCCATGGAACTTTAAAAGAGAAAGAATGAACTTGAATGCATGCAAATTAAAAAAAAAAAACTTTTTGGAATTCTAGGAACCCCAGGATAGAATGCCAACTGTAACAAAGGATTCTAGCTTTATTACATATATTTAAAACATCCTCACTCTGGTGGGTGATATAAAATGCTAACTTGAGTCACTTTGGAAATTAATGGAATCTGTAAGATTAAAGACAAAAGAAACTGAACATAGCACCCGGTCTAGCATGTAAAGTTGTTTCCAGTGAAGACACAGCTTAATGATTCTGAAACTGCTATGTATGTATAGTAAAATTAAATAATTAAGTAAATAAATGGCTGATCATAAGAGCCAGGCTTCTCACTGTTAGAGTAGGAGTTTAAAAATAAGCAATGGAGAGGAATAGAATAATGTATCAGGTAATGGATTCGAGTTAGAAAATTGATATGAAGTTGGGTTTAATTTAATATAGACACAGATGGGTACACTTAGAAATATTTATAGATAAGTGTAAATACATGGGTGTAAATACATGGGTTAGTATACATATACACACTTCTTGTAGGTATACAGAGGTCAGCTGAGAAAGCCTAAAACAAATGACAAATCTCAACAATAGCAACAAACACACCTAGTGTCTGAATCTTGGTTTCTAATATAAATCTCCAATAAAAGAAACCAACTTCCTTATAAAAATGGCTGACTATAGGACTAGAGCAGAAATATACAAAATGAGCCTCAAGCACCTTGTAGTGCCAAAAAGTGAGGAAGCATACATAGAAATAATATAGGGACACATGAAAAAGACAAAGGAGCCAAACGAAAGCGTCTAATGACTAAAGCAGGAACAATGTGAAGAATAAAATAAAATATTACTAGATTATAATGCAAAGTACAAAATACTTATCCATGAACCCCTCCTTATACAAAGGTCTTAGTCAACTTAGCTGCCATAACAAAATACTGTAAACTGGGTGGCTTGAAGGACAGAAACTTATTTCCTACAGTTCTGGTGCTGGGAAGTCCAGGGTCAGCATGCCAGTAGAGTCAGGTTCTGGTAAAGTCTTGCCCTGGTTTTCAAATGGCCACCTTCTTGCTATGTTGTTACATGGCAGAGAGAGGAATCTCTCAGGTTGTTCTTACTCACAAGAAAACTAATGTTATTATGACAGCCCCACCCTCATGACCCATCTAAACCTAATTACCTCCCAAAGACCCCATCTCTAAATACTACCACATTAGATATTAGGGCTTCAAAATATGAATAGGGGAGCACAATTCAGTCCAATAGAATAAAATAGAGGCAATAAAAAAATTTCTTATACAACAGAATTCCAAACAATTTATGATGATACTCTGTCCCCTAGGATATTGAGTATAACCTCCTTTAAGTGTAGGCTGCATAGAACAAATTTCTTCCAAAAGGTATAGTGTGGATAGGGGGAAGTGGAGAAATCTAACAAACACTACCTCAGTAAAATGATCAAGGTTAACATCCACAGTAATAAGTCACATGATAGCATGTGTCTTTTATACAATGTGATGAAATGGCCCTACTGTTAGGATGTCCCTGGAAGGGGATGGCCCCGAGCAGCTCTCCAGAACAAACTGAAGGTCAACCAATTACCGAGCAACAGCACAACCTGGCAAGAGAGAAAGACCCACCCGAACCTAAACCCGGAACTGCTGCAGCTTAAAAACCCTACCCCACCATACCCCGGCGTGACTTCCCTGACTCCTTTCACTCCTTGAGTCACAGAACCTCGCCCAGAACCTTAGTTCCCAATAAAGCGTTAAACTGCAAAAATTCTTTTTGACTCTAACTCCTATCTTTACCCCGCCCGACGCCTGACACTAACACTTACCTCTGTGGTTTTCCTCCCCCAAAATTATAACACTAGTCTAATCACACACACACACACACATCAGACAAATCCCAGTTGAAGGACATTATAGAAAATACCTGACCAGTACTTCCTAAAACGGTCAAGATCATCAAACACTATGAAAAGTCTAAGAACCTGTCACAGTGAAAAAGGAGCCTTAGCAGACAATTAAATATAATGTGTTATCCTGAAAGGGATTTTGAAACATAAAAAAAAGACACTTGGCAAAAACTAAGATCTAAATAAAGTATGAATATTAGTAAATAATTATATATTGATATTGATTCATTAATTGTGACAAATGTACCACACAAATGTAAAATAATAATAATAACAATAATAATGATAAAAAGAGTAATTGGATATGAGATATATAGAATCTTTTTGTTCTCTGTTTTCAGATTTTCTATGAAACTATATTCCAAAAATTAAAAATATTTAAAAGCAAAAATAAAAGAAAACATAACATCTAAGTCTGAACTTAACCACAAAAGAAAAACCTTGTATTTTACATGTGTATTATCACAAAAGAAAATGTGTATAATCAATGAATCTTCTTGTTTATGATCACCTAATCATTCTCTTTGACCATTACGATAAAGTCATCCATATTAAAAAAAATAATAATGAGGCATCAAACAAAGAAAGGGATGCATATAGTAGGCAAATGGAAAGCAATAACTGTGGAAGAGATAAAAGAGTTGAGATGAGGGAGGTAAAGCTAAAGGGTGAATCTGGGGTCATGTCATGAATGGCTATGAATGACATAATAAGTGTTTGTACTTAATCGTGTAGGATATGGGGCATTGCTAGGGAATATTTGTAGGGATATTGTGTATGACTCACCCAAATCTATTTTACTAACCCCCATTGCATAGCAATAACTAAGTCTGAAGAAATGAATGCCAACTCCAGAAGTGATCAGCCTGATCAGCCTACAGCAGGTAACTCTACCCATCTGCCTTGCCATTTAGATACAGAGATGGAAACGCATATGCAAATTTGATTCAGTGAAAGGAAGGAAAGGTTTGTCAGCGGCTTCAGGAGAGGAATTCCCTTACTCTCAGGACAGAATTTTTTGGATAGATCAGAAAGTTTGGGCCTCTTGGATACTGCTTCAGCCATCTAAAACCACAAAAGGAAGAATCCCAACTGGGAAAAGCAGAACTAAAAAAGTTACCATGATCAAGTTGTACATAAACTCCAACCTATTACTATATTTCTAGGTCTATGAACTAATGAAACCCCTATTAATCAATCCAACAGGAACCACATTTATTTCAGAGAGAATGTGTGCATGGGGGGATGGGCAGAGGTAGAGAACCTTAAGCAAGCTCCACACCCAGTGCAGAGCCTGATGGGGGGCTTGAGCTCACAACTGTGAGATCATGACCTAAGCCAAAATCAACAGTCAGACACATAACTAACTGAGCCACCCAGGCACCCTTATGAATCACATTTCTATTCCTTGGAACTCAAAGCATCCTACCTAATAAATGTTTTAAGAAGATAAAAGTCTTTTTTTTGTAATTGTTATAAATCATTATATCTGGTAATAGAACAACTCTAGTCTTTCCATTTGCTTATCATTCATGATTTTTAACAAGACTGTTGGTCAAGCATCCCCTTCTAAGTATAATTTTAAATGCAATAAGGAGAACTTTGTAATTATATTAAGACTCTTGCCTGGAAATTAGCACAGAGGCTAAATCAAATCTATTTTCCAAAGTAGGTAATGAAAATGATTCCCATGTACTATTAAGAAGATACCTATACCAGTCTACAATCCACTCTGGCAAATCAGTGAATAGTGGAAACAGATCCTGGAAATCATATAGGGAGAGGGGTGTATAAATGACAGAAAGAGAAGAAATTTAAGTATTAAAAAAAGGGAACTGAGAGCCAGACAAGAGAAACTTAGGGTCAGGGCATGGGACAGAAATGTGAAAATAGGAGTCAAGGGAAAACTGTGTATGTGCACACACTTGGGAGCCCTAGAACCCACACCCTATTGGATTTTACCAATTCATCCAATGTGAGTTCATGTTAAATTCAAAAGTAGTTTTTTTTACAGTTTTGAGGGATATCATTTTTTTTCAGGAGTAGAATTTAGAGATTCATCACTTACATATAACACCCCATGCTCATCCCAACAAGTACCCTCCTGAATGCCCATCACCCATTGAGCCCATTCCCCCACCCAACAATCCTCCAGAAACCCTCAGTTTGTTCTCTGTATTTAAGAGTGTCTTATGGTTTACCTCGCTCTCTGTTTTTAACTTATTTTTCTGCACTTCCTCTATGTTCATCTGTTGTGTTTCTTAAATTCCACATATGAGTGAAATCATATGATATTTATCTTTCTCTGACTTATTTTGCTTAGCATAATACATTCTAGTTCCTTCCACGTTTTTCCAAATGGCAAGATTTCATTATTTTTGATCACTGAGTAATATTGCAGTGTGTGTGTGTGTGTGTGTGTGTGTGTGTGTGTGTGTGTATCACATCTTCTTTATACATTCGTCAGTCAATGGAAATTTGGGCTCTTTTCATAATTTGGCTATTGTTGATAACACTTCTATAAATATTGGGATATATGTGCCCCTTTGAGTCATAACTAGGGTAGTCCTATTTTTAATTTTTTGAGGAACCTCCATACTGTTTTCCAGAGGGGCTAGTTTATTCCAGTTTATTCCCAGAAGCACTGCAAAACTGATCCCCTTTCTCCAAATCCTCACCACCATCTGTTGTTTACTGAGTTGTTAATTTTACCCATTCTGACAGGTGTGAGGTGGTATATCCTTGTTTTGATTTGTATTTCCCTGATGATGAGTGATGTTGGACTTTTTTTCATGTGTCTGTTAGCCATCTGGATATATTCTTTGGAAAGTTGTCTCTTCATGTCTTTTGCACATTTCTTCACTGGATTATTTGTTTGGGGGCTATTGAGTTTGACAAGTTCTTTATAGATTTTGGATACTAACATTTTATCTGATATGTCATTTGCAAATGTCTTCTCCGATTCTGTTGGTTGTGTTTTAGTTTTGTGATTGTTTCTTTTGCTGTGCATAAGCTTTTCATTTTGATGAAGTCCCAATAGTTCATTTTTGCTTTTGTTTCCCTTGTCTCCAGAGACATGTCTAGTAAGAAGTTGCTGCAGCCAAGGTCAAAGAGGTTGTTGCCTGTTGTCTCCTCTAGGATTTTCATGGCTTTCTGTCTTACATTTAGGTCTTTTATCCATTTTAGTTTCTTTTTGTGTATGGTGTAAGAAAGTGTTCCAGGTTCATTCTTCTGTATGTCGCTGTCCAGTTTTCCCAACACCATTTGATGAAGATACAGGTTTTTTTTTTTTCCATTGGATGCTCTTTCCTGCTTTGTCAAAGATTAGTTGGCCACACCTTTGTGGGTCCATTTCTGGTTTGTCTATTTTGTTCCATTGACTTATGTGTCTGTTTTTGTGCCAGTACCGTTCTGTCTTGATGATTACAGCTTTGTAATACAGTTTGAAGCCTGGAATTGTGATGCCTCCACCTTTGGTTTTCTTTTTTAACATCAGTTTGGCTATTCATGGTCTTTTGTGGTTCAATACAAATTTCAGAGTTGTTTGCTCTAGCTCTGTGAAGAATGCTGGTGTTATTTTGAGAGGGATTGCATTGAATAAGTAGATTGTTTTGGTTAGTATTGACATTTTAACAATGTTTTTTCTTCCAATCCATGAGCATGAGATGTTTTTCCATTTCTTTGTGTCTTCTTTAATTTCTTTCATAAGCCTTCTATGGTTTTCAGCGTATAGATGTTTTAACCTCTTTGCTTAAGTTTATTCGTAGGTATTTTATGGATTTCAGTGCATTTGTAAATGGGATCGATTCCTTGATTTCTCTTTCTGCTGTTTCATTATTGGTATATAGAAATGCCACAGATTTCTGTACATTGATTTTATATCCAACAAATTTTTCTGAATTCATGAATTAGTCCAAGCTGATTTTTGGTAGTCTTTTGGATTTTCCACATAGAATATCATATAGTGTGCAAAGAATGAAAGTTTGACTTCTTCCTTGTCAATTTGAAGGTCTTTCATTTATTTTTCTGTTGTTTGATTGCTGAGGCTAGGACTTCCAACACTATGGAACACTATAGAACACTTCCAACACTATGTTGAACAACAATGGTGAGCATGGACAGCCTTGTGTTCCTGACCTTGGGGGGAAAGTTTTGTTTTTCCTCACTGAAGATGATATTAGCTATGGGTCTTTTGTATATGGCCGTTATGATCTTGGGGTTGTTTTTTCTATCCCTACTTTCTTGGTTGTTTTTATTAAGAAAGGATTTTGTATTTTGTGAAATGACTTTTCTGCATTTATTGAGAGGATCATATGATTCTCATCCTTTCTTTTATTAATGTGACGTATCACATTCATTGATTTGCAGATATTGAACCAACCTGGCAGCCCAGAAATAAATCCCACTTGATTGTGGTGAATAATTCTTTTAATGTAATATTGGATTCGACTTGCTAGTATCTTGTGGAGAATTTTTGTATCCAGGTTCATCAGGGAAACTGGTCTGTAGTTCTCCTTTTAATGGGGTCATCTGGTTTGGGAATCAAGGTAATGCTGGCCTCATAGAATTAATTTGGAAGTTTTTCTTCCATTTCTATTTTTTGGAACAGCTTCAAAAGAATAGGTGTTGACTCTTTTTTAGATGTTTGGTAGAATTCCCCTGAAAAGCCTTCTGGCCCTGGACTCTTGTTTGTTGGGAGATATTTTTATTACTAATTCAAGTTCTTTACTGGTAATGGGTCTGTTTACTGGTAATACTATTGCTCATAATATTTTCTTATTGTTGATTGTGATCTCTCCTCTTTCATTTGTGATTTTATTTACTTGGGCCCTTTCCTTTTTCTTTTTGATAAATCTGGCTAGGGGTTTATCAATTTTGTTAATTCTTTCAAAGAACCAGCCCCTGGTTTTGTTTATCTGTTCTACTGGTGTTGTTTTTTTTTTTTTTTTTCAATATCATTGATTTCTCCTCTACTCTTTGTTATTTCCCTTCTTCTGCTGGTTTTTGGCTTTATTTGCTGTTCTTTTCCCAACTCCTTTAGGTGTAAAGTTAGTTTATGTATTTGATACCTTTCTTCCTTCTTTAGGAAGGCCTGAATTGCTATATACTTCCCTCTTATGACCACCTTGCTCATCCCTCAGGTTTTAGGCTGTCATGTTTTCATTTTTATTGGTTTCCATGTACTTTTTAATTACCTTTTTATTTTCTTGGTTAATCCATTCACTCTTTAATAGGAAGTTCTTTAATCTCCAAGTGTCCATGGTCTTTCCAAAAAAAATTTTGTGGCTTATTTGAAGTTTCATAGTGTTGTGGTCTGAAAATATGCATGGTATGATCTCAATCTTTTTGTACTCGTTGAGAGCTGATTTGTTACCCAGTATGTGATCTATTCTGGAGAAAGTTCCATGTGCACTCAAGAAGATTAATGTTCTGAATATATCTGTTAAGTCCATCCAGTCCAGTGTGTCATTCAAAGCCATTGTTTCCTTGTTGATTTTCTGCTTACATGATCTATGCATTGCTGTAAGTGTAGTGTTGAAGTCTCCTACTATTATGATATTATTATCTGTGAGTTTCTTTATGTTTCTGATTAATTGATTAGATCTTCTTGGTGCATAGACTCCTTAATTAATATATAATACCCCTTTTCATATCTTGTTACAGTAATTTTAATCTAGTTTGTCTAGTATAAGTATGGCTACTCCAGCTTTCTTTTGACATCCATTAGCATGGTGGATGGTTCTTCATCCCCTTACTTTTAATCTGCAAGTGTCTTTAGGTCTAAAATGAGTCTCTTGTAGGCAGCATATAGATGGGTCTTGTTTTCTTATTCATTCTGATCCCCAAGTCTTTTGATTGGAGCATTTAGCCCATTTACATTTATAGTGATTATTGAAAGATATTAATTTAGTGCCACTGTGCCACCTGCAGTGTTGATGTTTCTGGTGATGTTCTCTGGTCCTTTCTAGTCTTTGTTGCTTTTGGTCTTTTTTTGGTTTTGTTTTGTTGTTTCTCCGTTCATAGAGTCCCCCTTAAAATTTCTGACAGGGCTGTTTTAGTGGTCATGAACTCTTTTAGTTTTATTTATCTGGGAAACTCTTTATCTCACCTATTTTAAATGACAGTCCTGCTGGATAAAGAAAATCATAAGTAGTTGAAAGAAAAAAGTTTTTAGAACATTGGTAGAGTTAGTAAATGTTATGAATTTCCTATTCAATGGATTGATTTTTTTTTGTTTCTTCGTTTTCTTTTGTGTCTTTTTTTCTATTTATTTTCTGAAACTCCTTTTTCTATAAATTTTTATTTTAATTCTGGTATAGTCAACAGTGTCATATTTGTTCCAGGTATACTATGTAGTGATTCAACAATTCCATACATCACTCTGTGTCATCACAAGTGACTTCTTAATCCCAACGTCTATTTCACCCAGCACCCCACTCACTGTCTTTCTGGTAACCATCAATTTGTTCTGTATAGATAAGAGTATGTTTCTTGGTTTGCTCCTCACTCTCTTTTTCCCCTTTATTTGTTTGTATTGTTTCTTAAATTACCCATCTGAGTGAAATCATATGATATTTTACATTATCTAACTGGCTTATTTCGCTTAGCAGTACACTCTCTAGCTCCATGACTCTCTCTTCTGGCTTGCAATGTTTCTGCTGAAAAATCTGCTGATAGCCTTATGGTTTCTTTCATATGTAACTGTCTTTTTTTGTCTTGCTGCTTTAAAAATATTTATCACTATTTTTTGCCACTTTAACCACTATTTATCTTGGTGTGGTCTTAGACTGATTTTGTTGAGGGATCTCTGTGCCACCTGGATCTGGATATCTATTTCCTTCTCCAGTTTAGGGAAGTTTTCAGCCATTGTTTATTCAAATAAATTGTCCCCTTTTCTCTCAATCTCTTCTTTTGGGATCCTTATAAAGTGAATGTTATTATGTTTGACAGAATCACTGACTCCCTAGTCTATTCTCATTTTGTACACCCTTTTTTCTCTCATTTGATCAGCTTGATTTATTTCCATTACTCTGTCTTCCAGGTCATTAATTTGTTCCTCTACCTGCTCCACCTTGTTATTTATTCAATCAAGTATATTTTTAATCTAATTTATTGTGTTCTTAATCTCTGATTTTTTATGTTTTCCATCTCTTTGTTAAGGGTCCTACTGTTGCTCTCTACTCTTTTCACAAGTCCAGTATCTTTATGATCATTACTTTATATTCTCTATCAGGTATACTTCTTATATCCATATCATTTAGGTCTCTTGCTTTGGTTTTTATTGTTCTTTTATTTGGTACATATTCCTTGTGTCCTTATTTTATCTACCTCTTTGTCTGTTTCTCTGTGTTAAGAAAGACAGTGATGTCTCATGCACTGGAAAGTAGTGACCTTATGAAGAAGAGGTCCTGTAATGCCCTATGGTGTAGTGTCCCTGTTCACCAGATCTGGTGCTTCAGGGGTGTCTCCCATGTGTGATGCATGTGCCCTGCTTTTGTGGCTGAACTGCTTTTTCCTTCAAAATCCATTTGTCTGCAATGGCTCTCTTTGCCTATTGTAGGCAATGTTTTGTCCCTGTGGTATCAGTGGGACAGTCTGGGAATGCCTGGGCTTGAGTTGAATCAGACCAGGCATTTGCCATAGATAGAGTAGCAACAAACTGCAGGGTAACTTCCCTGTGTTGTCCCCTGAGAAATTTCCATTGGTGGGTGTGGCCTGTAGTCAGACCAGTTGTCTGCTTCCAACTCATTGCTGGGGTCTCTGTCTGACTGGTGTGTGTGGTTATCTTTCCCTCTCTATGATAGTGGAGTGCTGCTGGCCACTGTGGGAGCTGCTATCATACTGCCAGTCCTATAGCACTGTGCTATATGGGCTCTGACCAAAGGTGTATTTGAGATGGTGGATTTCCCAAAGCACTTGGTGCAGGGGTGGTGCAGAGGGGCAGCTGTGCTAGAATTCTTTGGGTGCTAAGGGAGGGGTCCTGCAGCACCAGGACTGAGGGAACTTCTCAGTGGGGTGGATCTTTGGAAGCACAGTACAGGGGCTTGGGGTGACAGTGCAAGCAAGCTTTGCACATCCCAGGTCTATTTAGAAGGGGTCTTGTAGCACCAGGACTGGAACAGTCAGGCTCTGCAAAAACACAGTAAGAGGGGGTTGTTATACATGAGAGAGGGTTGGGTGGTAGGTGGCATTGTTAGTAAGGTTTGTGCACTGTCCTCTATAGGAGAGGTCCTGCCACAAGGGACTGAGGCAGGCCACTGAGAAGGATAGATCAGGAAGCACAGCATGTGGGGACAGAGAAGCTGTGCTAGCAAGTTAGGTAGACAGTCCCTCAGATACTGTGTATATGCTCTGAGGTTGGGGAGGGAAATGGTGCTTGCCAGTTCCTTTGTTCTTCAAAGAGTTTCCCAGTGATTTCTGCCCCTCTGGGACAGGCTTGAGATGAATAAATAACTTTCCCTCCCAGTATGCCCCTGGCACCCTTTCAAACTGCTGCTTATGTACTGTATCTCCATGGGCTGTTTTTTTACACTGCCTCCTTATAAGTAGGGACTGTTTCCTCTCACCCACTGGCTCTCCCAGAGCTGAGCCCATTAATGTTTATAAATTCCAGGTTTTAAATCCTGCTGGTTATAAGAACTTATGAAATCAAGCCCCTCTGGTTTTCAAAGCCAAATGTTATGGGGATTTGTGGTCCCCTGTGGGCTCCTTGGTGTGGGGATCTGTTTCACCCCATTTTCCATGCTCATGGTGTTCCTCTCACCTGAAGACAGTCCTGCCACTCCATTTATGTCCCAACAGTGTCTCTGTCTCTCCTACCCTTTTTGATTCGCCTCTTCTCTACATTTAGTTGTGGAGTTTATCTTGGCAGTCTTCAGGTCATTTTCTGAGTGTTCTCTAGTTATATCAATGGGAAAAAGTGAGCCTAGGCTCCTCCAACTCTGCCATCTTCCCTGGAGGTTGATGGATGTACTTTGATAAACTAATTTAAACTAGTCTACCTTTTACAGAAAGTCATATTGTAAATCTCATAGGGAACCCTATACATGTTTTTGTCCTCAGTGCTCTAGGACAGCATAGTCCCTAAATTCCTTGATGAAACTCCCCTGGGAGCCAGGAGTCAGTATGCCCTTTTCCCAGAGAGTTATTCCACAGATTCTCCCAGGATCCACTTGATACATGTTGGGACAAACACCCATCACTGAGTAAACATTAGTCACCCATGTCAAAAATGACACCAATGCCATTGGACCTCATTCTTTGGAGATATAAAAAGGAAGGGGAGAAGAATAACTGAAATAACATAATCATTCCATTTACAATCTTGCTTGGATTTAGAATGAGTGTAGGATAATCTGTTTACCACCACAATTAGGCATATATCCTAAAATCTCAGAGTACTCATGATGAGATGTTAATATGGGCTGTGTCTTTCTCAGCCTCAATATGAAAGAGTTCAGAGGCTTTATTTTATTGTAAATATCCAATTGGGGGAAAAATAAAATAACTTTGCAAAAATAACAGTAAAACACCCTCTGCCATTGAAAGCAGTGGCAAAACTAAATCATTTCTTAGTATGTTATTGGTTTCTAATTAATGTAAAACTTAATAGGCAACATTTCTTCCTTGAGTCAAAAAGCATCATGATAAAAGGACACAAAATGGGCTCAATGCATGTTTTTTGTTAATGTACATGACAGGCCTAAAGGACATACATATCTCAGCTTATTTCAGGAAACAGGAAATAATGATGGGTGTGCATGTTCATAAAGAAAGGTTCTATTTACACTTCTATATCAAAGGAACATTATTTGTTTCAAATTGCTTCTGCAGGGCTTAAAACCATTGCCTTTATGAATAAATAATATCCTTCCATTTCATGAGGCAAGACCTAATTTAAGCCCTCACTTCGGATGAAATCTGTAACAATGTGAATTGGTTCAGGGTACTGAGCACAAGGTATGAGTCAGACAAGCAATTCAAATTGAGGTTTTGTCAAATACTCACTTTGTGAATTTGAACATATTATATCACCTCTCTGAACTTCAGCCACCTCATCTCTACAGACCTGTGTGAGGACTAAATAGGTACTGTAGTGTCACGCTATGTATGCACTACTGATGTTCAATAAGTGACAGCTGTAACCAAGATAATACAATATGAGACATCGTATCACAATGGCAGGCATAGAATGAGCTCATTTCTCACAAATTACCAAGCAGAATCCGTGAGTGTCAGCTTCTTCCCTTTTTCTTAAAGCTGTCTAAACTTCCCATGTATCCAGTTTTCACTACACAAGTATAAATGACACTTTAATTTAAAAGTCTCTATGTCTTTGATTCTCTTGCAGGAGTGGCCCAATTTGGTCTCCATTTTAGGAAGACACAGACCTCTACTTTTCAAATCCCAAGTAAATTTTTCAGAGTTGTCCATAAAAAGTAGTTTATTATCCACCAGTATATAAGCACAAAGACTATCTTTTATAGATATTTTAATTTCATTTTTCCTCATTGAATTTGTTGAGGGCCAGAGAAGAATCTCATGCAGTGATTGGTCTTGAAGGCGTCTTATACCAGTCCAGTCCTATCAGAAAGATGACTCATCTATTGGATTATTTGGAGGAATGTTAGTAAAGGGACTATTTACAAAGGTATGGTCATGGTATAAGGAAAGCACAAAGAATAGTAAGGTACTCTGTGGGCAGTAATAACAGTCAGGTGAGCCTGACAGTGCAAACAGTTCTTGAATCCAAGAGGGTGGCCATATGATGAGGGCTGCTTGCTCTGTATGAAGTGGAGAGTCAGAATGCTGAATACCTCAACTTCACTCACCTGATATCCTCTGATATCCTGGTGTCTCCCGTTGACTGAATGAACCCAATTGGAAGCCAGAGATAAGGGAGCCCATTCCAAGTGAGGCATAAACTGATTGTATTGGAATGTTTTGCTGTATAAGAAATTAACACAACATCAACAACTTAATACACACTTGTTACCTCACACTTTCTGTAGGTCACAGGCCTAAGCATAGGTTAGCTGAGTCCTCTGGTTCATAGTCTCATCACACTGCCATCAAGTTGTCAGTGAAGACTAGGCTGTCATCAAAGGTTCAACTGGTGAAATATTTACTTCCTTCAGGTTGTTGGCTGAATTACTTTCCTATCGTGTAAGATTTAAATCCCTGAGATTTTGCTGGGTGTTGGCCAATGTCAAGTCTTAGCTAATAGAGTTCTCTCCTATATGGATTTCACAGGCCCTACTGCCACATGGCAATGTATTTTTCCAAGGCCAGCAAGGGGGTGTTTCTAGCTCCATTCTGATAAGGTGGAGTCTTATACAACATAACACACTCATTGAAAGAAGCATCCATAACCTTTGCCATACTTTTTTTGGTTAGAAGCAAGTGGAGAAAATTACACAATGACACAGGAGGTTGGAATTATTTAGGATCATTCAAAGTTCTGTCCAACCAAGTGAAGACTAGAAAAGGGTGAATAATGGATCCTGAAGGGCCAACACATAGTGTCTAGCATCCTGACACCTGACTCTTCTAAATGTTGAATCATAGACACAGATGAGATCTATTCCATGGGGTCTGGAAACTCATGTGGTCTCAGCGACTAACTTTGAAACTGAAAAATCTGAGGGGTAGAGGGTCTCTAGTTTCTCCAGGACCAGAGAGAACCAAAACCCATCCCCCCTATTCTTACCACCTTGCCATGTTTCACAGTGATTTCCTGTTAGAACTCAAATTAGAAACCAGGAACATGGATTTATAGCTCATGGATGTTTCCCATAGTCCACTTCATGATCAAGAAGTTAGATGGAAGAGGGAACTCTGGTTCAAAATTAGGTGTAATTTTGGGATCCCTGGGTGGCTCAGTCAGTTAAATGCCCAACTTGGCTCAGGTCATGATCTCAGAGTTCGTGGGTTCAAGCCTGCATCGGGCTCTCTGCTGACAGCTCAGGGCCTGGAGCCTGGTTTGGATTCTGTGTTTCAATCTCTCTCTGCTTCTCCCCTTCTCTCTCTCTCTCTCTCTCTCTCTCTCCCTCTCTCTCTCTCTCTCAAAAGTAAATAAACTTTTTTTTTTTATTTTTGTGTAATTAGGTGTCATTTCTGTCTGGAAAACATGATTCCAGAGGCTACAACTTTTATATACTATTATGCCTTCTCTGTCTGCTAATAAGCTCTTAAATCCCACCATTTCAACTCCTTGACTGTAGCCAATTCATTCTTCCCCAAAACACACACACACACACACAAGAGAATTTCCCCTCTTTTCAAGCCAGCCAAGGAAGTCTTTGATCCATGTGCTTATAGTTCTCTCCATCTTCCACTCACACAGTTACAAACTGTCTTGCCAACATCTTTCGGTATTTGGGTGGGGGGGATTTGGCTACAAAATTTTCAGGATTACAAGAGTTTTCACAAAACCTGTAATAACTGATTTGCTTTACCAGGATATAGTGTTTTTTTTGTGTGTGTGTGTGTGTGTGTGTGTGTGTGTGTTTTCCTCGAGGAGGATGAGAAGGAAAAGAAAAGGAGACTTGCATTCCTTATACTCTTACCTTTCCATATGTTTCCACCAAATTTTTCCTGGATCTGTTTCCTGGAGGCAAGGCTGCACAGAAATGAAGAAACAGCCATAAATGATGTGGGCTCCTGGAGATACAAATGGCCTCAGGCTATATAGAAATGAATCACCACATTTGGCAGCTCCTTCCTCATTGCTATTCCAACATCCCTTCTGGACAGGTTTTCAAATAAAGTACAGGGAGAGAAAAAGACATACACTGCATGCATATGCTCCCACAGGGAACATATGATAGCTTAAGAAAAGAAGTTAGACAGGTGAGGGGTTTGAGATCAACTTGTCATTAGCTTCTAAATTTGTTTTCTATTTCATCTTCCTTCACACTCTTTTCTAATAAAGATTTTTAAGTTTTTGGCACATAAGGAATGAAGGGGAGAAAGAAGTCTTATCATATCCCACAAAGAATTGAAGTTCTTCATAATCTAGTTTCCAGGGGTCACAAACTTTTTTCTAAAGATAAAATGTGCTCAAGCTCTCGTTTCATAATTATAGAAACTGAGTATTGCAACAGAACACACATGATCTCTTTTACGATGTTCTAGTAAAATGGTCACTCAAAACAAAAACAACAAGGGACTTAACCTTGAAAGGTTATCATTAAATTAATAAGCAACAGATTATTTCTTAATTAACAACAAATATTTCTTTCATATGTACTACTTCCAGACACTTTTCAAGTGGAAAGATAACAAACATACAGTTTCCTCTCTGTGGTGGTTAATTTTATGTATCAACTTGACTAGTCTCTGGTGCCCAATTATCAGGTCAAACATCAGTCCAGATCTTGCTAAAATGGTATTTTTTAGATGCAATTAGCATTAATATTGGTAAACTTTGAGAAAAGCAGATTATCCTTTATAATGTGGGTGGGTCTTGAAGGCCTTAAGAGCAAAGACTGAGGCTTCCTGAATTCCCCTCAAGACCATAACATAGAAGCCCTTCATGATTTTCCAGGTTCCTGCCCTGTGGAATTTAGATTAAAGACTGAAACATCAACTTCACCTAATTCTCAAGCCCATGGGCCTGCTCTGTAGATTTTAGATTTCACGTTTCCCACAACTGCATGAGCCAATTCCTTAAAATAGAGACAGAAACAGAGAGACAGAGGGAGAAAGGAACAAAAAAAGATTAACTAGATTATAGATAGATAGATAGATAGATAGATACATAAATACATACATACATACATACATACATACATACATAGATACACATATATCCCCTGTTGGTTATGTTTATTTAGACAATCTTGACTACTACAAATTTTAGAACAGCGAGTGGTTCTGGAAGAACAGAATCTTAAGGCTAAATTGTTTTGATTGGTTCTAGGGCTCCTAGAGTTGGTTTTCTAATTTAATTAGATTTAAAGAGATCGATTAATCTCTTTCCAGTAGTAAAGAGAGCACTAATAATCCAAGGTGTAATGTGGCAATAGAAATGCAAAAAATAGAGTAATGTCACCAAAATGACAACATAGGTTATTCCTAACTTTATTTCTCCTAACAAGAAGAACTAGGATCAGGGAGAACAAAGAACAAAAGAGAAGCAGATAAATGTTGACCACATTGCCTATCCCCAGGCCAGCACAGCACCAATGGTTATAACTCTCCTGAGCTTCTGATTTCCCCAGTGGGAAAAGAAAACCCAAAGGGGGAAACCAGCCTCCCCTAACAATGTGTTGGCTTTATGGGAGCCCCTCCTCTGATCTTGTACCACAGGTACTACAGAGAAATCTATAGGACCCAGACACTGGAAATATTTCTGTGACAGAAAAGTGGGGATGGACTTGTGACAACCAGCACACAGATCCTGAAAGACTGACTTTATACCCACAGTACCAAAGTAGTAAATCCCAACCTGTGTCTTTCATTCTACAGAAGGAAGTCAGGAGAACACTCTGACCAGTGAACTCAGTGGGGCACATATCTGCATGATTTAAATCCTCAAGAATTTATGCTGACCCTAGACACCAGCTTGTCCATGCCCAGGCAATATGCTGAGTCACAGATCCACCCACTATGCCCTCCAACCCCATCTGACCAGAAGGGTTGGCAATAACTCCTGGAAGCAATGCAGCCCAGTGGTGTTTGAGCTAAGAGGTTGGAAGGCAGAGCTGATTGTCTCCAGAGTAAAGTCATTACTATGTGTGGAGGCTTTCCATGCTATGTAGAGGCAGGAAGATTAATTTACAGAGCTAAGCTAATTTACAAAGCTAAGAGCAGTTCCCAACCCCTCCAAACTGGAAAGCCTATTTGGGAAATTGAAAGTAGCCTTGAGTGGTCATTCCTTCTTTATCTCAGGCAAGGGAGCTGAGATATAGCTCTACCTGCTGTGGAGAGTATCTTCTAGCCCCATCTGACTACAAGAGCTGGTAAAAATACCTGAAAGCTGTGTCGACCAGCAGTATTTGAGCACAGCAAAAAACAGACATAGCAGATAGTTTTCAGAGCAAAGCCAATGACTCTGGTTAGCCAGGCAGCTTGGAGTGTGGGTTAGTTTAGGACAACAAAGGGCTTTACTGGTTTTAGAACTGTTTATCCCATTGTCTGGGCAGGGAATCTATTTTGTAATTCCTACTCATTGTTGAATGCAGTCTTCAGCCTGTCTGACCAGAGAACCTAACCAGAGCACACAGGAAGCTGTGTAGCCCATTTAACAGTCCTGGGTACAATAGCTATTGAACAAAGATCATATCCCATGGCTTCACCCATCTACAGTGCAAAACTGGTGGCCTACTTGACCAAAGAATTTAGTGCACACTCAGACTTTATTTGGGCCCCCAAACAATGAGCTGCCCACTCCCTGGGTTTTGGCCTGCCACCTGGTCAGGACAAGGAAGCTAAATAATAGCCTCATCTATTACTAAAAATAATGCCCAGTCCAGAATACCTAGTAAGCCTAACCAGAGAGAATTTAGGCAACCACTGAGTCCATCCTACAGTCTCATTTGGGTAGAGAACAAAGCCAGTGGCACACCCACATCAGTTAGTCTGATCCAACAGTTCTCAGCCAGTGGCACACCCCCATCACCATCCTAAGAGCTCAAACAGTTGCCTTACCTCAAAATAGACCATAATAATAGGCCTCACCTGTCTAAGGAAATTGCCATCAAACATACCCAGGAACCCAAACTGAGCTGACTGGTCAAGAACTGTTTCTTCCAAAGAAACCTGCAAAGCCTGGAAAAGGACCTATTATTCAAATGCACAGATACCAGCATAAGGAATTAAAATCACAAAAACCAGGTCCATATGACACTACCAAATGAACTAATTAAAGTTCAACTAACTGATGTTAAAAAAAATGGAGCTCTGTGAACTGTCAGACAAAAAATTCAGAATAATTCTCTTAAGGAAATTAGGAAACTATGAGGAATCAAGAAAGACAACTAAACAAAATTAAGAAAACAATGCTTGAAGAAGAAAAGAAATTTGACAAGGAAATAGAAAAAAATCAGAAACAGAGTTGAAACATGTAATAACTGAACTAAAGAATTCAATAGAGAGTTTAAAAAATAGATTTGACCATGCAGAAGAATCAGTGACCTGAAGGAGTCACTCAGTCAGAAAAATAAAAAGAAAAAAAGAATGAAAAGAACAACAAAAGCCTACAGGAAGTATGAGACATAATAAAAAGAAATATTCATATGGAAATTCCAGAAGGAGAAGAAAGAGAAGGGAACAAAAGGTACATTTGAAGCAATAACAGCTGAAAACTTCCTGAGCCCAGGCATAGACATGAATTTGAAGATCCAGGAGACACAAAGGACTTCAAATAAATTGAACTGAATAGGGCTACACTAAAACACAATATAATTAAATTATCAAAAGTCAAAGACAAAGCATTTTTTTAAATTTTTTTTCAACGTTTTTTATTTATTTTTGGGACAGAGAGAGACAGAGCACGAACAGGGGAGGGACAGAGAGAGAGGGAGACACAGAATCGGAAACAGGCTCCAGGCTCCGAGCCATCAGCCCAGAGCCTGATGCGGGGCTCGAACTCACAGACCGCGAGATCGTGACCTGGCTGAAGTCGGACGCTTAACCGACTGCGCCACCCAGGCGCCCCAAAGACAAAGCATTTTAAAAGAACTAAAAGAGAGAAATAATATACAAAGGAAACCCCATTAGATGATCAGCATATTTCTTAACAGAAACTTTTCAGACAAAGAACGAATGGGAAAACATACTCAACATATTGGAAGAAAAGAACTTTCAACCAAGAATTCTATACACAGTGAACATTTGAAAATGAAGGAGAAATAAATTTTCCTGAACAAACAAAAGCTAAAGAAATTCATTGCCACTAAACATTTCTTACAGGAAAAGTTAAAAGAAATTCTTTGAGAGGAAATTAAAGGACACTAATTAACATAATGAAAACATAAAAAGGTAACATAAATCTCAGTGGTAATGGTAAATATATAGTAATAGTTAGATTCTGCAATATGGTAATAGTAGTGTATAACTCACTTAAATTTATTGTAAAAGTTAAAAAAATAATGTTAGCAAAAATAACCATAAATACAACAATCTGTTACTAGTTACACAAGATAAAAAATATATAAATTGTAACAGTAATTACCTAAATGTGAGGGGGTAAGGAAATAAAAGTATAAAGCATGTGAATTCTATTAAAGTTGTTTTTATCAGTTTAAAATAAGGTATTATATAAGTTTAAAATATTTAATGTAAGGCTTATGGTAACCACAAGGGAAAATCTTGCAGTAATTACACAAAACAACATGATAAAAAAGTTAAAACATACTGACACCAAAAGACATTGAAACTTCCCCCCCAAAAAATTGGGGTGCCTGAGTGGCTCAGTTGGTTGAGCACCCGACTTCAGCTCAGGTCATGATCCCATGGTTCATGGGCTTGAGCCCTGTGTTAACCTCTGTGCTGATAGCTCAGAGCCTGGAGCCTGCTTTGGATTCTGTGTCTCCCTCTCTCTCTGTCCTTCCCCTACTCACGCTCTATCCATCTTAAAAATAAATAAACATTAAAAAAAGAAAAAAAGAAAACCTAAAATAAGACAGTAGGATAATAAAGAAAATGGACCTACAAAATAACCAGAAAACAATTAACAAAATGGAAATAGTAAGTCCTTAGCTACCAGTAGTTACTTTAAACATAAAAGAATTAAATTCTTCAATCAAAAGAAATAGAATGGCTGAGCGAATAAATACAAAACAAGATCCAACAAATTCTGAGGAACTTTTTAAAATTTTTATTTAAATTCTAGTTAATTAACATACTGCAATACTGGTTTCAGGAGTAGAATTCAGTGATTCATCACTTACATACAACACCAGTTCTCATCATAACAAGTGCCCTCCTTAATATTCATCACCCATTTAGCCCATTTCCTACCTACTTCCCTCCATCAACTCTCAGTTTATTCTCTATATAAAAGGACATTTTAAGTAAATGGTAAACCGCTCCCCCAAAAAAGTAAGTGTAGCTATATTTATGGCAGAAAAAAGAGACTTTAAAATAAAATGGTAAAGGGACACAGGTCATTATATATGATAAAAGGGTCAATAAATCAAGAAGATATAACAATTGTGAACATTTGTTTGCCAAGCATTTAACACTCAACTATATAAAGGAAAAACACATGGAGAAATAAACAATAATACAATAGTAGTTGGGGACTTTAATACACAACTCTCAACAACGAATAGGTTATCCAGAAAATCAATCAGGAAGCAGCAGATTTGAACAACACTATCTGGCTCAAATGGACCTAACAAACATATGCAGAACATTCTATCCAACAACAGCAAAATACACATTTTCAAGCACATTTGGAACATTTGTAGAATAGGCCATATGTTATGCCACAAAACAGGTAAAAACAATATTCAAGATTAAATTATACCAAGTATCATCTCTGAACACAATAGTATAAAACCAGAAATAAATAACATGAGGAAAACTTGAAATTCACACAGAACTTAAGTAACACTCTTCTCAACAACAAATTGATCAAAGAAGAAATTTAAAGGGGAAATTAAAAAGACTTTTTAGATAAATGAAAATGGAAACACAACATATGAGAAATTAGGGGATGCATTAAAAGCAGTTCTATGAGGGAAGTTCATAACAGTAAACACCTACATTAAGAAGCAATAAAGATCCCAAATAAACAAGCTAAGTCTATACCTTAAGGAACTAGAAAAAGAAGAATTAACTGAGTCCAAAGTTAGCACAAGAAAAGAAATGATAAAGATTAGACCATAAATAAAATAAAATAAATAATTAATTAAATAAAATTAAGTTAGATGAGAACAGAAAACCAGTAGAAAAAATTAACCAAGATAAGAGTTGGTTCTTTTAAAAGGTAAAAAAAAATGACAAACTTTTAGATAGACTAAAAAAGAGGAAAGGAAAAAACAGGGAAGACCCAAATCAACAAAAATATAAGTGAAAAATGAGACATTACAACAGATAACACAAATAAAATAGGATAAAATAAAATAAAAAGGATCATAGAAATCTATGAATAACTATACAACAAATTGGACAACCTTGAAAAAATTATTAGAAACATACAATTTAAGAAGACTAATTAAGAAAGAAAAAGAAACTCTGAACAGATCAGTTACTATAAGGATATCAAATCAGTAATGAAAAACCTCCCAATGAAGAAAACCCCAAAACCATATGGCTTCACTGGTAAATTTTACCAAACATTTAAATAAGAATTAATACCAATCATTCCTAAACTCTCCTAAAAAGTCAAAGAGGACAGAACACTACCAAACTCATTTTATGAGGCCAGATTTACCTGATAACAAAATCAGAAAAGTAAACTACTAGAAAGGAAAACTACAGGCCAATATCCCAATAAATATACATGCAAAAATTCTTGATAAAATACTAGCAAGGCAATTTCAGCATCTCATTAAAAGAACCATTCACCATCATCAAGTAGAATTCATTCCTGGGATGTAAGGATGGTGCATCATATGTAAATCAATGTGATTTATCACACTAATAGAATGGAATTATATAATCATCTTAATAAATGGAGGGAAAGCATTTCACAAAATTCAACATTTATTCATGATTAAAAGTTTTAACAAATTAGTTATAGAAGGAACATATCACAGTATAATAAAGCCTTAAATGACAAATACATAGCCAACATCATACTCAGTGGTGAAAGAATGAAAACTTTTCTTCTAAGATCAGGAACAAGACAAGGGTACCCACTCTCACCACTCCTTTTAAACATAGAAAATATAACTACCGTATGATCCAGCAATTCCACTTCTGAGTATTTATCCAAAGGAAACATTAATCAACATTAATGTGCACCCACGTATCATGACAGCATTATGTACAATATCCAGATCTGAAAACAATCTAAGTGTCCACTAATGATGGTAATGGATAAGGAACACATGCACACAATGGAATGTTATTCAGTCATTTTTTAAAAAATGAAATCCTATTATTTGTGACAACATGAATGGACCTTGAATGTATTATGCTAAGTGAAATAAGCCAGAGAGAGAAAGACAGGTACTGTATCATCTCACTTAACTATAGAATCTTGATGAAGAAAAAACAACACTTAGAAAAGAGGATTGGGCTTATGGTTACCCTAGGAGGCAGTAAGGAAAGGGGAAATTGTAGGATCAAAAGTACAAACTTTCAGTTATAAGATAAATAAGTACCATGAATGTACTATAAAACATGATGACTACCGTGAATACTACTGTATGATATATAGGAAAGTTGTGAAGACAGTGAGTACCAAATGTTCTCATCATGGAAAGAAATGTTTTTCTTTATTATTTTATTCTTTCTTTTATTTCTATTGTATGTATATGAGAAGATAAATGTTATTTGAATCTACTGTGGTAATTATTTCACAATATATATAAATCAAACCATTATGCTATGTGCCTTAAACTTATAAAGTAACTGGGAGGTAAAAGATTTTGGGGGAAAAAATTCTGTGGAGAAATAATAGATCATTACTTATTTTATACTGAGTATGAACCATGAAGATTAAAAGCTCATGACAAAATTTCATTCTTTTTTTTTATGGGTAATATTCTATTCTATATATAGGATATATTATATATATATTTTACATATATATGTAATATATATATACACACATTTGTGCTCTTTCTATAATGTGGCTATTGTTGATAATACTGCTATAAACCCTGGGGGGCATGTGTCCCTTCAACTCAGTATTTTTGTATTCTTTGGGCAAATACCTAGTAGTGCAATTGCAATGATGTGGATGAAGCTAGAGAATATAATGCTAAGCAAAATAAGTCAGTCAAAGAAAGACAAATACAATATGATTTCACTCATATATGGAATTTAAGAAACAAACAAAAAAAACAGAGGAAAAAACAAGAGAGGCAAATCAAGAAATAGACTCTTAACTATAGAGAACAAACTTATGGTTACCAGAGGGGAGTCAGGTTGAGGGGATGAGTTAAATAGGTGATGGAGATTAAGCGGTACACTTGTGATGAGCACCAGGTGTCATATGTAAGTGACGAATCACTAAATTCTATGCCAGAAACAAATACTGCTTGTTAACTAACTGAAATTTAAATTCAAATTTGAAGGGGAGGAGCCAAGATGGTGGAACAGTATTGAAGCTTTGTGTGTGTCTCGCGTCCATAAAATACAGCCAGGCCAACACTAAACCATCCTACACACCTAGAAAACCAATTGGAAGATTAACACAACAATCTACACAACCTGAACCACAGAATTCAGCAGGTGTGCAACACAAAGAGCTGAACTTAGGGAGCAAGAAGCCCCGAAGGGTAGGGAACCCCTTTTGTGGGAGGAGAGATGATGGAGATGGGAGAGGGGGAGAGCATACGGGAAAAGCACCCCTCCCCAAAAGCAGCTGGAAAGAAAGTGGAAAATTGGAAACAGCCTCAGGGGCTAAACTGAAAAGGGAGAAAGGAGAAAGGAGAGGGTTTAAATTCCATTAAGACTGTAAACAAGGGGAGCTCAAAGGCTGCAACTCCGCAGCTCCATACCTGGTAGTACTCTGCTGGGAAAGGTGAATCCCCAGGAACAGAGTGGGGTCCGGGAGGTTCTCCGGCCACACAGGGAAAAGCAGTTCCACTGCTGGAAGGACATTTAGTAGAGACTGTTGAAGCCACCTGCTCCCAGCAGACCCTGGAAGGCAGCCACATTCACTGGTGCTGGGGCAAGCTTGTTGAGGGTGAAGCCTGGGGCCATATGTGTGTTCCGATTTTCCGTGGTCCCTAAAATGCCGACGCTACACTGTCTCGCAATCTTTTTTGGAGGCAGGCTGGCACCTGGCCGCAGTCCTTGGGGCACCGGCAACAGCAGGGTCCAGCAGGTGTTCCTAGGTGCAGCTGACATTCAGCCATTGCTCATTCGGCCATTGCTCAGTGAAACCCTCCCCCCCGCCCTGCAAAGGGGTGGAGTAGGTCAAAACTGCAGTCCTTCAGAAGTAAGCGTCCAGGGAAAACAGCCATATCTGAGACTAAACTTGGGAGAGAGGTACTGCCTGGGGCCTGGTCATGGAGAGTGGAAAAGTGGGGAGTGGACGAGAGCTGAAGATGGAGGACCCGTGAGCGATTGCTGATCCAGAAGAACAGACTGGGTGGCTGGGTGGCTCCATTTTTCACTGCTCCTGCGCATGCACACTGACAAGCACCACAACAATCCACCCCAATAGGCTAGCAGCACCGTCTAGTGGAGACCGGAGCTGTTACACTGAACCCTGCTCAACTGGGCCAACTTCACTCTTCAGGAACACAACCTCACTGCCGGCTTAATTTATGGACTATAAAGAGCTACATGGACTGACCTCTAGGGGAAAAGTAAGCAATTTCAGTCCTACTTCAATCTGTTAGCAGATTCATCATTCAATTTTTTTCTCTCTCTTTTTCCTTTTACTCTTTTACAATTCTTTAATTTTTCTTGAATACAGAGAGAGAAAAAGCTCATTTTTATTTTCAATTTCTATTAAAAATATCTGTCTTTAATTTTTATTATGTATGTTTTACTTTTGTGTACATTTTTTCAAATTCTACTTTACTTCCATCATTTTATTTTAGTCTACTTCAGTGTACTCACCTTTTCAAATTTTCAAACAATTTCCTTTTTTTCTTTCTTTTTATTTTTTTCTCTTTTTCATTTCTTGTCATTTTCTTGAATTCAGAAAGAGAAAAACTTCATTTTTACTTTCAATTTCTTTTTAAAATATTTTTATTTAATTTTTATTACTATATTTTTTCCTTTTATGTAATTTTTTTCAAATTCTATCTTACTCCCATCATTTTATTTTAGTCTACTACAGTGTATTCACTTTTTCAAATTTTCAAACGATTTATTTTTTTGTCTTTTCTTTTTTATCTTTTATTTCTTTTTCATTTCTTTTCTTTTTTCTTAAATACAGAAAATGAAAAAATTCATATATTTTTTAAATTTTTATTGAAAATATTTTTCTATAATTTTTTTCTACTATATTTTCTACTTTTGTGTATTTTACTCTACTTTAGTGTATTCATTTCTTGAAATTCTCAAACAATTTCTTTTTTTTCTCTCCTCCCCCCTTTTTTTCTGATTCCTTGTTTGTTTGTTTCTCTAATCTGTCCAACCACTTTCTACACCCAGACCAAAACACACCTAGGATCTAACATCATCTATGCAATTTGTGAGTGTGTGTGTGTTTAATTTTTAATTTTAATATTTTTTTAATTTTAAATTTTTTTAATTTCAACTTTTCTACCTCATTAATTCCTTTTCTCCCTTCCAAATGACAAAACGAAGGAATTCACCCCAAAAGAAAGAGCACAAAGAAACGACACCCAGGGGTTTAACCAACACAGATAAAAGCAAGATGTCTGAACCAGAATTTAGAATCACGACAGTAAGAATACTAGTTGGAGTTGAAAATAGATTAGAATCCCTTTCTGCAGAGATAAAAGAAGTAAAAAATAGAATGAAATTAAAAGTGCATTAACTAAGCTGCAATCATGCAAAGATCCAGTGGTGTCAAGGATGGACAAGACAGAAGAGAGAATCAGTGATATAGAAGACAAACTTATAGAGAATAACAAAGCAGAAAAAAAGAGGGAGATTAAGGCAAAAGAGCACAATTTAAGAATTAGATAAATCAGTGACTCATTAACAAGGAACAACATCAGAATCATAGGGGTCCCAGAGGAGGAAGAGAGAGAAATAGGGGTAGAAGGGTTATGTGAGGAAATCATAGCAGAAAAATCTCCTAACCTGGGGAAAGAAACAGACATCAAAATCCAGGAAGCACAGACCCTCATTAGATTCAACAAAAACCGACCATCAACAAGGCATATCATAGTCAAATTCACAAAATACTCAGGCAAGGAGAGAATCATGGAAGCAACAAGGGAAAAAAAAAACGCTTAACCTACAAGGGAAGCCGGGTCAGGTTTGCAGCAGACCTATCTACAGAAACTTGGTAGGCCAGAAAGGAGTGGCAGGATATATTCAGTATGCTGAATAAGAAAAATATGCAGCCAAGAATTCTTTACCCAGCAGGGCTGTCATTCAAAATAGAAGGAGACAGAAAAAGTTTCCCAGACAAACAAAAATTAAAGGAGTTTGCGACCACTAAACCAGCTTTGCAAGAAATTTTAGGAGGACTTCCTGAGGGAAGAAAAGATGAATACACACACACACACACACACAAAGCAACAAAAGATTAGAAAGGACCAGAGAACACCACCAGAAAATCCATCTCTACAAGCATCATAATGACAATAAATTCATATGTTTCAGTACTCACTCTAAATGTCAATGGACTCAATGCTCCAATCAAAAGAAATAGGGTAACAGAATGGATAAGAAAACAAGACCCATCTATATGGTGTTTACAAGAGACCCACTTTAGACCTAAAGACACCTACAGATCAAAAATAAGGGGATGGAGAACCATCTATCATGCTAATGGTCAACAAAAGAAAGCCAGAGTGGCCATACTTATATCAGACAATCTAGACTTTAAAATAAAGACAGTATCAAGAGATGTAGAAAGACATTATAGCATAATCAAGGCGTCTATAGACCAAGAAGATCTAACAATTGTAAACATTTATGCACCAAATGTGGAGCACCCAAATATATAAATCAATTAATCACAAACATCAAGAAACTCATCGATAGTAATACCATAATACTAGGAGACTTCAACACCACACTCATAGCGATGGACAGATCATCTAATCAAAAAATCAACAAGGAAACAATGGCTCTGAATGACACATTGGACCAGATGGAGTTAACAGATATATTCAGGACATTTCATCCTAAAGCAGCAGAATATGCATTCTTCTCCAGTGCACATGGAATGTTCTCCAGAATAGACCAGATATTGGGACACAGATCGGCCCTAAGTACAAAAAGATTGAGATCATACTGTGCATATTTTCACATCACAATGCTATGAAACTTGAAATCAACCACAAGAAAAAATTTGGAAAGGTAACAAATACTTGGAGACTGAAGAACATCCTACTAAAGAATGAATGGGCTAACCAAGCAGTTAAAGAAGAAAATAAAAAGTATATAGAAGTCAATGAAAATGATAGCACCACAACCCAAAACCTCTGGGATGCAGCAAAGGTGGCCATAAGAGGAAAGTATATAGCAATCCAGGCCTTCCTAAAGAAGGAAGAAAGATCTCAGATACACAACCTAACCTTATGCCTTAAGGAGCTGGAAAAAGAACAGCAAATAAAACCCAAAACCAGCAGAAGACAGGAAATAATAAAGATTATAGCAGAAATTAGTGTTATCGAAACAAAAAAAAAACAAGCAAACAGAACAGATCAATGAAACCAGAAGCTGGTTCTTTGAAAGAATTAACAAAATTGAAAAACCACTAGCCAGTTTGATCAAGAAGAAAAAGGAAAGGACCCAAATAAGTAAAATCAAGAATGAAAAAGGAGAAATCACAACCAAAACAACAGAAATAAAAACAATAATAAGAGAATATTATGAGCAGTTATATGCCAACAAAATGGGCAATCTGGAAGAAATGGACAAATTCCTAGAAACATATACACTACCAAAACTGAAATATCAGGAAGAAATAGAAAATTTGAACAGACCCATAACCAGTAAGGAAATCGAATTAGTAATCAAAAATCTGCCAAAAAACAAGAGTCCAGGGCCAGATGGATTTCCAGAGGAATTCAACCAAACATTTAAGGAAGGGTTAACACCTATTCTATTGAAACTCTTCCAAAAAAAAAAAAAATAGAAATAGAAGGAAAACCTCCAAACTCTTTCTATAAAGCCAGCATTACCCTGTTTCCAAAACCAGACAGAGACCCCACTAAAAAAGGAGAATTGTAGACCAATTTCCCTGATGAATATGGATGCAAAAATCCTCAACAAGATATTAGCCAACCGGATCCAACAATACATTAAAAAAATTAGTCACCACGACCAAGTGGGATTTATGCCTGGGATGCAGGGCTGGTTCAATGTCCACAAAAAAATTAATGTGATTCATCACATCAATAAAATATAGGACAAGAACCATATGATCCTCTCAATAGATGCAGAGAAAGCATTTGACAAAATACAGCATCCTTTCTTGATATAAAACCCTCAAGAAAGTAGGGATAGAAGGAGCATACCTCGAGATGATAAAAGCCATATACAAGCAACCCAACGCTAATATCATCCTAAATGGGGAAAAACTAAGAACTTTCCCCCTAAGGTCAGGAAGAAGACAGGGATGTCCACTCTCACCACTGTTATTCAACATAATATTGGAATTCTTAGCCTCTGCAATCAGACAACACAAAGAAATAAAAGGCATCCAAATCGTCCAGGAGAAGGTCAAACTTTCACTCTTCACAGATGACATGATACTCTATGTGGAAAACCCAAAAGTTTACACCAAAACACTGCTAGAACCGATTCATGAATTTAGCAAAGTTGCAGGATATAAAATCAGTGCACAGAAATCGGTTGCATTCCTATTTGCCAACAATGAAGCGACAGAAAGAAAAATCAAGGAACCAATCCCATTTACAGTTGCACCAAAAACCATAAAATACCTAGGAATAAATCTAACCAAAGAGGTGAAAAATCTATACACTGAAAACTATAGAAAGCTAATTAAAGAAAATGAAGAAGATACAAGGAAATTGGAAAAGATCCCATGCTCCTGGATAGGAAGAACAAATATTATTAAAATGTATATATTATCCAAAGCAATCTACATATTCAATGCAAACCCTATCAAAGTAACACCAGCGTTCTTCACAGAGCTAGAACAAATAATCCTAAAATTTGTATGGAACCAGAAAAGACCCCAAATAGCCAAAGTAATCTTGAAAAAGAAAATCAAAGCAGGAGGCATCACAATCCTGGACTTCAAGCCATACTACAAAGCTGTAATCATCAAGACAGTATGGTACTGGCACAGGAACAGACACTCAGAACAATGGAATAGAATAGAGAACCCAGAATTGGACCCACAAACGTATGGCCAACTAATCTTTGACAAAACAGGAAAGAATATCTAATGGCATAAAGACAGTCTCTTCAGCAAGTGGTGCTGGGAAAAATGGACAGTGACATGCATAAGAATGAACCTGGACCACTTTCTTACACCATACACAGAAATAAACTCAAAGTGAATGAAAGACCTCAAGGTAAGACAGGAAGCCATCAAAATCCTCGAAGAGAAAGCAGGCAAAAACCTATTTGGCCTTGGCCGTGGCAACTTCTTACTCAACACATCTCTGGAGGCAAGGGAAACAAAAGCAAAAATGAATGACTGGGACCTCATCAAAATAAAAAGCTTCTGCACAGCAAAGGAAACAATCAGCAAAACTAAAAGGCAACCGACAGAATGGGAGAAGATATTTACAAACGACGTATCACATAAAGGGTTAGTATCCAAAATCTACAAAGAACTTATCAAACACAACACCCAAAAAAACAAATAATGCAGTGAATAAATGGGCAAAAGACATGAATAGACACTTCTCCAAAGAAGACATGGCCAACCAACACATGGAAAAATGCTCAACATCACTCATCATCAGGGAAATACAAATAAAAACCACAATGAGATATCACCTTACACCTGTCAGAATGGTTAACAGTAACAACTCAGGCAACAACAGATGTTGGCAAGGATGTGGAAAAGAGGATCTCTTTTGCATTGTTGGCGGGAATGCAAGCTGGTGCAGCCGCTCTGAAAAACAGTGTGGACATTTCTCAAAAAACTAAAACTAGGGGCGCCTGGGTGGGTCAGTCGGTTAAGCGGCCGACTTCGGCTCAGGTCATGATCTCGCGGTCCGTGAGTTCGAGCCCCGCGTCGGGCTCTGTGCTGACAGCTCAGAGCCTGGAGCCTGTTTTGGATTCTGTGTCTCCCTCTCTCTGACCCTCCCCTGTTCATGCTCTGTCTCTCCCTGTCTCAAAAATAAATAAAATGTTAAAAAAAAAACTTTAAAAAAAAAAAAAAACTAAAAGTAGAACTACCCTACGACCCAGCAATTGCACTACTAGGCATTTATCCAAGAGATACAGGTGTGCTGTTTTAAAGGGACACATGCACCCCCATATTTATAGCAGCACTATCAACAATAGCCAATGTATGGAAAGAGCCCAAATGTCCATTGATGGATGAATGGATAAAGAAGATGTGGTACATAGATACAATGGAATCAGCAATCAAAAAGAATGAAATCTTGCCATTTGCAACTACATGGATGGAACTGGAGGGTATTATGCTAAGTGAAATTAGTCAGTCAGAGAAAGACAAAAATCATATGACTTCACTCATATGAGGACTTTAAGAGACAAAACAGATGAACATAAGGGAAGGGAAACAAAAATAATATAAACAGGGATGGGGACAAAACAAAAGGGACTCATAAATATGGAAAACAAACTGAGGGTTGCTGGAGGGGTTGTGGGAGGGAGAATGGGCTAAATGGGTAAAGAGCATTAAGAAATCTACTCTTGGGCGCCTGGGTGGCGCAGTCGGTTAAGCGTCCGACTTCAGCTCGGGTCACAATCTTGCGGTCCGTGAGTTCGAGCCCCGCATCAGGCTCTGTGCTGACTGTTCAGAGCCTGGAGCCTGTTTCAGATTCTGTGTCTCCCTCTCTCTCTGACCCTCCCCCGTTCATGCTTTGTCTCTCTCTGTCTCAAAAATAAATAAACGTTAAAAAAAATAAACCTACACTGTGTTGAAATGAACTTCTTTCAAGTAACATCTTCATTAAAATCTACATGTTGGTTAAAAAAAAATAGGTCATGAATAAAGGAAACAGGAGCTCTAAGAAAAATGAACAAAATACTATTGGACAACCTTAATCACATACTCTTGAGAGGCAAGACTTTGAGTAACCATGTATTTGGTAACTTAGAAAAATTTTGTCAAACTAACAAGTATAGTGACATTGATTGGCTGCCCCTAACTGAACTAGGTATAGTAATAAATGAAGAGTGTAAGTTCAGGGATTCAAATTCCCAGCTGAAGCAACACATAAATGACTGAAAGCTTCTATGTATACCCTGAAAGAAACTCATCTGCAGCCGCAGAGACGGCAGTGCTGAAAATCAAACCAAGTGTTTCATCCTGCAAGTGGCTAAATTATAACACAAATTAAATTTCCAACTCTCTGGATATCTCCTCTTAAAATGAGGACATTGGGAAATATCGGAATCCTGAGAGTTGGAATGAGGACATGTGGGAAGAATGATGTAGTTGGAGACACAGAGTCTGTAAATTCTAATGTGTCTACTTTGCCAGTAAGAGCAGCCTCTCCACCCCTGTCTGAAGAGATTAAGCCTGCTTTGCCTGAGGAAACTGTAATGGCTCCCCTGAGATAGTTGGCTTACAAGACACTGATGGTTCTCCCCAAAAACCATCCACTCCCCCTCATTTTTGGTTCTACATCTAAGACTAGACTTAAGTCACAACAGGCTCCAAAAAGTGAGGTAAAAAGTGTGGTCAACGAAGAGAGAACACCACATTCCAAAAGAAGTACATGACATTTCCAATTTATACCAGAAGAAATAGGGGAAATAGGGGAAAATCATGGGTAAATGTAGTCTCAATAGTTTATTTTTGCTTTTGTTTCCCTTGCCTTAGAAGACATATCTAGAAAAATGTTGCTATGACTGATATAAAAGATATTACTGCCTATGTTTTCTGCTAGGATTTTTATGGCTTCATATCTCACATATAGATCTTTAATCCATTTTGAGTTTATTTTTCTGTATGATATTAGAAAGTGGTCCAGTTTAATACTTTTGCATGTAGCTGTCCAGTTTTCCCAATACCATTTATTGATGAGACTCTTTTGCCATTGTATATTCTTGCCTCCTTTGTCATAGATTGACTGGCCGTATAAGCATGGGTTTATTTCTAGACTCTCTATTCTATGCCATTGATCTATGTGTCTATCTTGTGTCAGTCACATACTGTTTTGATTACCACATGTTTGTAGCATATCATGAAATCAGATTGTGATACCTCCAGTTTGTTCTTCTTTTTCAAGAGTGCTTTGGCTATTCAGGGTATTTTGTGGTTCCATACAAATTTTAGTATTAAAAAGATTTTGCACAGTAAAAGAAACCATAAAAAAAAAACCAAAAAGGCAAACTACTGAACGACAGAAGATATTTCCAAATTATATATCCAATAAGAGTTTAATAAACAAACATATAAACAGCCAAAACAACTCAACACACACACACACACACACACACACACACAAATGGGCAGAGGAACTGAATAGACATTTTTCCAAAGACATAGAAATGGCCAATAGACACATGAAAAGATATTCAACATCACTAATCATCAGGGAAATGCAAATCAAAACCACAATGAGACATGACCTTATACCTATCAAAATGGCTAAAATCAAAAAGACAAGTAATAAAAAGTATTGGTGAGGATGTGAGGAGAAAGTAACTCTTATGCACTATTGGTGGAAAGGTAAATTGGTACAGCCATTGTGGGAAACTGTATGGAGGTTCCTCAGAAAAATTAAAAACAGAAATACTATATGATTGATTGATTCTAATAATGGGCATTTCCCCCAAAGAAAATAAAAGCACTAATTCAAAAAATATGCTTCCCCATGTTTTTTTGTAGCATTTATAATAGCCAGGGTATGAAAGCAACCTAAGCATCTTTTGATAGATGAATGGGTAAAAAAGATGTGTGTGTGTGTGTGTGTGTGTGTGTGTGTGTGTGTAATATTACATAGCCATAAAAAAGGATAAGATCTTGGGGCGCCTGGGTGGCTCAGTCGGTTAAGCGTCCGACTTCAGCTCAGGTCACTATCTCGCGGTCCGTGATTTCGAGCCCCGCGTTGGGCTCTGGGCTGATGGCTCAGAGCCTGGAGCCTGCTTCCGATTCTGTGTCTCCCTCTCTCTCTGCCTCTCTCTTGTTCATGCTCTGTCTCTCTCTGTCTCAAAAATAAAAAACGTTAAAAAAATTATTAAAAAAAAAAAGGATAAGATCTTGCCATTTGCAACATCAATGGACCTAGAGGGTATTATGCTAACTGAAATAAGTTAGAGAAAGACAAACACCATATGAAATAAAAGAAACAAATAAACAAAAAGCAGATTCAGACCCATAAATACAGAGAACAGATAGTTTCCAGGGGAAATAGGATGGTAAGACAGGCAAAATGGGTAAAGAGGTATGAGAGGTACAGGTTTCCAGTTTGGGAAGAAATAAGTAACAGGAATAAAGGAACAGTATAGTCAATGATATTAAATAGTATTTTATGGTGACAGATGGTAGCTATGCTGGTGGGGAACATAACATAAAGTATAGAGATGTTGAATCACTATGTCGTACACTTGAAACTAATGTAACATTGCGTATCAGCTATACTCCAAAAGAATTTATAAAAAAACGAGTGTGAGGAAATTGTAGAAGGAACATAAAGTTAGATCAGGCCAAATTTTCATATATGAACCCACTAAGCAGAGATTCTGGATTAATACTGCAGTTTGGGAAGTTAGAAAATATCCAGTAATTTGGTTCATTGACAAAAACATAGACCAAAAGGTAGCCTATACTAAATGAAGTTGACTTGTGACTTGACTTGGTATAAGGTCAAAGAAAGGATTCAAAGGCTTGGATATCTTAAAGGTAGAATGGATTTATCATTTAAGACATTCTCACTCCAAGGTGGTCCAGAGGACACACCCTTCACCATGACTATAAGAAAAAAAATTGTGAGTAGAGTCCTAGAATCTTTGAAGGGTTCTGTGGTTGTTCTTGTCCATAGGCTAGAAAGTAGAGTGAGAATTGCTGCTAACTGAATTGAGAAACCTTGAAATTATGGAAATTGAATCCCAGGGTGTCAGGGGCCAAGTGATAGCACTTAAAGGAAAGATGGGCATGGTTACTGTTAAGGACAGCAGAGTCAAAGCAGTATTCAGAAGAGTCTGACTCACAGATTTATGGCATTGGCTAGATGATTGTAGTGTCCTTAGAAGTAAAAGTATGGCAGTCTAGTAATTCTTACTTGAACCATATAAGTAGAAGAGTTCCAGGTCAAGCAAACTGAAGTCTAATTTGAATTAGAAAAGCAGAGTCACAATCCCTCAGTCTGTTCCCAGAAGTGTGCCAGTTTCCTGATCCAGAACACCTTGAATAAAGACAGGCTGCATCCCCTTGAGGAAGGATCCTCAGACTCCTACAGAAATTTATACTATTAATTTTTCGTTCAGCCTTTTTCCAGGGTGACTGCATTGAGGGAAATGAAATAACCATACTTTGGGGGTATTATAAGACAATGGCTCTGTATTGACACTAATTTTAGGAGACTCAAAATGTTATTGTGATCCGCCAATCAGAGTATAGACTTATGGAGGTCATGTGATCAATTTAAATTTAACTCAGGTCTATTTCACTTGGTCCAGTAGGTCCTCAGACCCATCCTGTGGTTATTGTCTCAGTTCCAGAATGTCTGATTGGAAGAGACATATTCAGCAACTGGCTGAATCACTATTGTGGTTCTATAACCTGTGGAGTGAGGGCTATTAAGATAAAACAAGTAGAAACTGCTAGAACTTGTCTTTACCTAGGACAAATAAACCAGATAATAAACCAAAAGCAATAATATATTTCTATAGGGATTCAGAGATTAGTGCCACCATCAAGGACTTAAAGGATGCAGGAATTTTTATTCTCACCACATCCCCATTCAACTCACCTATGTGACCCATGCAGAAAACAAATAGATCTTGGAGAGTGAAAGTGGATTATCATAAGCTTAACCAGGTGGTGACTCCAATTGCAGCAGCTGTACTAGGTGTGTTTTCATTGCTTGAGCAAATTAACACAACCCCTCATACTTGGTATACAGCTATTGTTTCTGACAAATGCTTTTTTCTCCTCCAAATCTGTTAATATAGACCACTGGAAGTAGTTTGCTTTCAGATGCCCAAACTAGAAATACACCTTCACTGTCTGATGTCAGGCATATGTCAACTCTTTAGCCTTTTGCCATAATTTCTTCTGCAAGAATCTTGATCACCTTTCTCTTCCACAAGATATCACACTGGTCCATTACATTAATTACATTATGATCATTAGACCCAACAAGCAACAAGTTGCAAGTTCTCTCGATTTATTGGTAAGATATTTGCATATCAGAGGGTAAGGGATAAATCTGACAAAACTCAGGGGTCCTCTATCTCAGTAAAATTTCTATGGGTCCCATGAGCACCAATTCTGTCCCCTTGATCTAGCAGAGCATATGTAGCCCAACTATCAAAGGATGACCTTTGCAATATTCAAAAGGAGGTCGTTATGGCATTACTACCATTTCTGGGTTCCAAGCCTTCACTATTTCCAGTGCAATCATCTGGAAAACTAGTATTTGTCAATATCTTCTGGAGGTAGTGTGGCAAAGTGGTTAGAAACCCTCATTCTTTGGCTTTTTGAATTTGAACAAGTTGTTTAAATTTTCAGTGTCACAATTTCTACGTTTTAAAAATAAAAATAATAGTACTCACCACTAAATCTGTTGGGCAGATTAAATGAGAAAATGTATATGTAGCTCTTCATGAGTTTCCAGGTTTAAGAAATGTTTATGCTGTTCCTTTTCTCATTATATATCAGAAATGAACATAGCTCTCCTAACAAAGTAAAGCCAAGAAACTTCCTCCCATGATCTTATATGTATAAAAGTGATATTTCTATTAAGGAAATCTAGATTTTATCCATTTTTAACAACCACAGTACTTTACTAATTCACACTGGATTTTACAAATGCTAAGAATTTTTTTTCTTTGCATGCTAATGAGGTCAACCTATGTTTCCATGCAGTACTTGAATCTCTATTTTTTTTCCATTTAAAAATGTTAAAGTAATTCATGCATATGATCAAAAAAACCAAAACTAAATGTATAATGGAATTTAGTGCTTTCCTATTGAGTTGATTTTCTATCCGTAATTCTCTTCCATAAAAGTGACACCATGATCAACTTGTTGACATTCTTCCAGATATAGATGTTAGATTCTCTCTCTCTCTCTCTCTCCCTTTTACTTTTCCTACATTATTAGTTCGATGATATTCACATTGATCTCCATTTTTATTTCCTTATATATGTCAGGACATTGAAACACAAAAGTTCACTTTATTCTTTTTAATATCTGCATGATATACTGTTATAGGAATATCCTATCATTTTGTTTATAATTTTTTGCTGCTAAACATTGTTTAAATTAATATTTTATACATATGTTTTCACACACATGTACCTGTACATAAATTCTTAGAACTAGCAATGTAGGTTATAAATAGTATACTTTTTTCCATAATGGGTTATAAGAATTTTTATTCTCATTAAAAGTTTAAGTAATATGGAGGGGCACATGGGTGGCTCAGTCAATTCAGCGTCTAAGTCTTGATTTGAGCTCAGGTCATAATCACACATTTCATGAGTTTGAGCCCCACTTGGACTTTTCACTGACAGGACAGAGCCTGTTTGGATTCTGTGTGTCCCTACCTCTCTACACCTCTCCTGCTCTCTCTCTCCCCACCTCTCTCTCTCTCTCTCTCTCTCTCTCTCTCAAAAATGAATAAGTAAACTTTTTTAAAAAAGTTTAAGGAGTATGGAATGTCCCACACTCTCATCATTAAAATAACCAATTAATTTTTTGAACAATTAAGTAGATGAAAATGGTATCTCAAATGAGTTCAGTAAAGTCTCAGGATACAAAATTCATATATAGAGTCTGTTGCATTTCTGTATACTAATTATGAAACAACAGAAAGGGAAATTAAGAAAATAATCCCATTACAATTTCACAAAACCCATAATTGCACCAAAAACCATAAGATACCTAGGAATAAACCTTTACAAACAGGTAAAAGATCTGTACTCTGAAACTACAAAAAAATGATTTAAAAAAATGAAGAGGACACAAAGAAATGGAAAAACATTCTATTCTCACGAATTGGAAGAAGAAATATTGTCAAAATGTCTATACTACCCAAAGCAATCTACACATTTAATGCAACCCTTATCAAAATACCAACAGCATTTTTCACAGAACTAGAACAATCTTAAAGCTTGTATGGAACCATAAAAAGGTCAGTAATTATACAAATATATATAGATATACAATTAGAAAAGAAAAAGAAAGAAAGAAAGAAAGAAAGAAAGAAAGACGAAAGAAAGAGGGGAAGAATCTAATGATTTTACTGGTGAATTCTAACAAACATTTAAAGAATTAACCACCAGTTTTTTTCAAACTCTTCCAAGAAATTGAGGAGGAGAAAGCATTCCTAAATTCATTTTACAAGGCCAAGCATTATCCTGATACCAAAAACAGATAAAGAAAAAGCAAGAAAATAAAACTATAGGCCAATATTCCTGATGAATATAGATGCAAAAATTCTCAGTAAAATACAAGCAAATTGAATTTGACAGCATATTAAAACAATTATACCCCATGATCAAGTAGGATTCATCCCTGGGATGCAGAGATGGTTCAACATTTACAAATCAATAAAGTGATAAACCATATTAATAAAATGAAAGATAAAACCTATATAATATTCTTCATAGATGCAGAAAATCCATTTAACAAATTCAATATCCTTTTATGATAAAATTCTCAAGAAATTGTATATAAAAGGAATGTACTTCAATATAATGAAAGCTATATATAACCCTACACCTAACATTATATTCCATAATGAGAATTTGAAAGCTTGTCCTCTAAGATCAGAAACAAGGTAATATTCTCACTGTCACCACTACTATTCAACACAGTACTAGAAGTTCTAGCCACAGCAATAAAGTAAGAAAAGAGGTAAGAACTATTTAAACACTAAAGGAAAAAGTAAAATTATAACTGCTGATGATATAATCTTATATATATATATATATATAGAAGACCCCAAAGACTCCACTAAAAGAAAAATAAAGAAAACACCTGTTAAGAGGTGGCAGTTCAAGATGTCAGTAAAGAAGACCCTGATTTTATCTACTCCCACAGACACACCAAATCTGTAACTGCATACAGAACAGTCCTCTCTGAAAAAGACCTGAAAACTAGCTGAACTTCTTAATTCCTGAGCTCTTCCACATTAGCTCACGTTTAGTGAATTAATCCACAAGTGGAAGGATCTCACAGATACAGAGTACATTCCCAAGGAACAGGGATTCAAGCTCCACACCAAGCACACTGGAGAGATAAGCCCCAAAAAACTCTGGCTTGGTAACTAATAGAGCTTATGTCAAAGAGAAAGAAAAACTGTAGGAAACTGAGACTTCCCCTCTGGAGCTCATGCACCAAGTCACCCCAATATTCAGCTCAAAAGCAGCAGGTGGAAAAGTGCTTAAACCATATACAAAAAAGATTTATTGGTTAAAGTTAAAGCATCTGCCAGAGGGGCTGGAATCTATTGGAACTCTCTCTGGGGATGGGAGAACTGGCAATGGCCACTTTTTGTGCTCTCCCTCTACCTTGTGTTGTCTGCCTCACTCCTGTACTCTCTGTGTTGCCTCACTCCTATCAAACCCAGCAGGAGACTGTGCCCTAGCATAGTTTCCCTGAAGCCCGACCCCACCAAGACTGGCTGGCAGATGTTATGCAGCTCAGCACTACTTTGCAGCTCTGTCCTGACCCAAAGCACTCCATGGCCCCACAAAATATAGTAAGTGAATGTAGTCCACACAACAGGTATACTTTAAACACCTGGCACTGGTGGCCAGCTTGTGCTTCTGGGCCCAATGGGAGAAAGTGTTCTTGAAAAGCTACCACCCCAGGACATTGCAAAGACAGCAGACTGAAAAACAACCCACCTATTTTTTTTCTAGATTTTATGTATGTATGTATGTATTTATTTATTTATTTATATTATTGAAGTATAATTAACATACAGTGTTATATTAGTTTCAGGTATACAATATAATGATTCAAGAATTCTATACATTACCCAGTGCTCATCATGATAACAGTACTCTTAATTCCCTTTATCTATTTTATCCATTCCCCCATTCACCTCCCCTTTAGCGTCCACCAGTTCTCTGTATTTAAGTGTGGTTTTTAGTTTATCTTTTTTTTCTTTGTTCATTTCGTTTCCTTCTTAAATTCTACATATGACTGGAATTATATGGTATTTTTCTCTGTCTGACTTATTTTACTTAGCATTTTACCTTCTATGTCCATCAGATTTGTTGTGAATGGCAATATTTCATTCATATTTATGGCTGAGTAATATTCCATTGTCTCTAAATATACCACATCTTTATCCATTCATCTATTGGTGGATACTTGGATTGTTTCCATATCTTGGTTATTGTAAACAATGATGCAATAAATATAGGAAAGCATATATCTATTGAATTAGTGTTTTCATATTCTTTGGGTAAATAGTAGTGGAATGACTGAATCACATGGTAATATTATTTTTAATTTTTTGCAGAACCTCTATACTGCTTTCTATGGTGGCTGCACCAGTATGCATTCCCACCAACAGTGCATGAGGATTCCTTTTTCTCCACATCCTTGCCAACATTTATTTCTTGCTTTTTTGATTATAGCCATTCTGACTAGTGTGAGATGATATCTCATTGTTTTTTGTTTTCATTTTTTATGATGAATAATGTTGAGCATCTTTTCATATGTCTATTAGCCATGTGTATGTCTTCTTCTGAAAAATGTACATTCAAGTCCTCTGCCTTGTTTTTCTCCCTTTGGTGTTGAGTTTCATACATTTTTCATGTATTTTGGATATAAACCTCTTACCGATATATCATTTGAAAATATCTTCTCCCGTTCAATGGTTGTATTTTTGTTTTGTTGCTGGTTTCCTTCGCTGTGCAAAAGCATTTTATTTTGATGTATTGTCAGTTTAATTTTGCTTTTATTTCCCTTACCTGAGGAGACATATCTAGAAAAATGTTGCTATGTCTGATGTCAAAGAGATTACTGCCTTTGTTTTCTCCTTGGGGTTTTATGACTTCAGGTCAAAATTTAAGTCTTTAATCCATTTCAGGTTTCTTTTTGTGCATGTTTTAAGAAAGTGTTTTTAAGAAAGTGGTCAGTTGTCCCAACACCATTTGTTGAAGTGATATTTTTCCTCATTGTATATTCTTTCTTCCTTTGTCATATACATATTGACCATATAAGCATAGGTTTATTCCTGGGCTCTCTGTTCTGTTCTATTGATCTGTGTGTCTATGTTTGTGCTAGTACTATACTGTTTTAATTACTAGAGTTTTGTAATGTATCTTTAAATATGGGATTGTAATACTTTCAGCTTTGTTCTTTTTTCTCAAGATTGTTTGGCTGTTGAGGGCCTTTTTAATCCAATCAAAACAGAGGATAGTTAAGTGGATTTAATAATAATAATGATAATAATAATAACAACAATAATAATAATAAAAGATGAATCAATACAGTGCCTACAAGATATTGCGAGGACACACATAAAATGAAAGTAAAGGAACGAAAAAGTTGTTTCATATAAGTGAAAATGAAAAGAAATCTGGTGTAGCTGTACTCATATCAGACAAAATGATCTTTAAAATAAAAACTGTAATAAAAGACAAAGATGACTTATCAGAAGACCATGGGGGAGGGGAGGGAAAAAAAAAAGTTAGAGAGGGAGGAAGCCAAATCATAAGAGACTCTTAAAAACTGAGAATAAACTGAGAGTTGATAGGGGGTGGGAAGGAGGGGAAAGTGGGTGATGGGCATTGAGGAGGGCACCTGTTGGGATGAGCACTGGGTGTTGTATGGAAACTAATTTGACAATAAATTTCATTTAAAAATTATTTTAAAAAGACAAAGATGAGCATTGCATAATGAAAAGGAGTCAAACCAGCAAGAAGATATAACATTTGTAAATATGTATGCACCCAACATAGGAGAACCTAAATATATAAAGCAAATATTAACAAAACTAAAGAAGGAAATTGACAGCAATACAATGTTAGTGGGGGACTTATCCTGACTTACATCAATGGATAGTTTATCCAGACAGAAAATAAAAGGAAGCATAGCCTTAACCAACACATTAGACCAGATGGACTTGATAGATATATACAAAATATTCTATCTAAAAGCAGAGTACACATTATTTTCAAGTGCACAAAAAACAGACCATGTATTAGGCCAAAAAACAAGTTTTAATAAATTTAAGAATATTGAAATCACCAACACTTTTTCAGACCACAATGGTATGAAACTGTAAATCAGTCGTCTTAGAAAGAAAACTGGAAAAATCACAAATATGTGAAGGTTAAACAACATGCTACAGCACAACCAAAGACCAACAGAGAAATTGATGGAAAAAAATATAAAAAAAAAAACTTGAAACGAATGAAAATAAAAATATAATATTCCAAAATCTATGGAGTACACCGAAAGCACTTCTAATAAGAAAGTTTATAGTGATACATGCAAACCACAAGATGACAAGAAAATCTCAAATAAACAATCTAACTTCACACCTAAAGGAACTAGAAAAAATGAACTATTGGGACCTTACCAAGGTAAAAACCATCTGCACAGTGAAAGAAACAATTAACAAAACTATAAGGCACCGATAGAATGGGGGAAGATATTTGCAAGTGACATATTGGATAAAGGGTTAGTACACAAAATCTGTAAAGAACTTACCAAGCTCAACACCCATAAAACAAATAATACAGTTAATAAATGGGCAGAAGACATTAATAGACACTTTTTCAAAGAAGACCTCCAGGTCGCTAACAGACATGAAAAGATGCTCACCATCACTCATCATCAGGGAAATCAAATCAAAACCACAATAGGTACCACCTCACACCTGTCAGAATGACTAAAGTGAACAACTCAGGAAACAACAGATGTGGTGATGAGAAAAGGAAAAGGAAACACAGAGAAAAGGAAACACTTTTGAACTGTGGGTTGGAATTCAAACTGGTACAGCCAATCTGGAAAACAGTATAAAGGCTCCTCGAGGGGCGCCTGGGTGGCTCAGTTGGTTAAACGTCTGACTTCAGCTCAGGTCATGATCTCGCGGTCCGTGAGTTCGAGCCCCGTGTTGGGCTCTGTGCTGACCGCTCAGAGCCTGGAGCCTGTTTCAGATTCTGTGTCCCCCTCTCTCTCTGACCCTCCCCCGTTCATGCTCTGTCTCTCTCTGTCTCAAAAATAAATAAACGTTAAAAAAAATTAAAAAAAAAAAAAAAAAAAAAGGTTCCTCGAAAACCTAAAAATAGAACTACCCTATGACCCAGCAATTACACTACTAGGTATTTATCCAAAAGATACAAAAATGCTATTTGAAGGTGCACATGCACCCCAATGTTTATAATAGTGCTATCAATAATAGCCAGATTATGGAAAGAGTCCAAATGTCCATTGACTGTAAATTGATAAAGAAGATGTGATATGTATGTATGTATGTATGTATGTGTATATGCATATATATGTAATGGAATACTACTCTGTGATCTAAAAGAATCAAGTCTTGCCATTTGTAACAATGTGGATGGAACCAGAATGTACTATGCTAAGTGAAATAAGTCAGCCAGAGAAAGATAAACACCGTATGATTTCACTCATACATGGAATTTAAGAAACAAAACAGTTGAACATAGGGGAAGGGAAGGAAAAATAAGATAAAAACAGAGAGGGAGGCATTCATGAGGGGACTTGTTGGGATGAGCACTGGGTGTTATATGTAAGTGATGAATCACTAAATTCCATTCGTGAAACTATTATTACACTATATGTTAACTAACTTGAATTTAAATAAAAAAAAACAATTACATACCAACAATTTGGACAACCTAATGAACATGAAAAAAAATCTTGAAAATGCAATCTTCCAAGACTAAATCATGATGACATAGAAAATCTGAAGATTGACTACATATTCAATGCAACCCCTACCAAAATAACACCAGTATTCTTCACAGAGCTAGAACAAATAATCCTAAAATTTTTATGGAACCAGAAAAGACCCCAAATAGCCAAAGCAATCTTAAAAAGAAAACCAAAGCAGGAGGCATCACAATCCCAGACTTCAAGCTGTACTACAAAGCTGTAATCATCAAGACAGTATGGTACCGGCAGGAAAACAGACACTCAGATAAATGAAACAGAATAGAGAACCCAGAATTGGACCCACAAACGTATGGCCAGCTAATCTTTGACAAAGCAGGAAAGAATATCCAATGGCATAAAGACAGTCTCTTTAGCAAGTGGTGCTGGGAAAACTGGACAGCGATATGCAGAAGAATGAACCTGGACCACTTTCTTACACCATACACAGAAATAAACTCAAAGTGGATGAAAGACCTCAATGTAAGACAGGAAGCCATCAAAATCCTTGAGGAGAAAGCAGGCAAAAACCTCTTTGACCTTGGCTGTGGCAACTTCTTACTCAACACGTCTCTGGAGGCAAGGGAAACAAAAGCAAAAGTGAACTACTGGGACCTCATCAAAATAAAAACCTTCTGCGCAGCAAAGGAAACAATCAGCAAAGCTTAAATTCAGCCAACAGAATGGGAGAAGATATTTGCAAACGACGTATCAGATAAAGGGTCAGTATCCAAAATCTATAAAGAACTTATCAAACTCAACACCCAAAAAAACAAATAATCCAGTGAAGAAATGGGCAAAAGACATGAATAGACACTTCTCCAAAGACATCCAGATGGCTGACCAACACATGAAAAAAAATGCTCAACATCACTCATCATCAGGGACATACAAATCAAAACCACAATGAGATACCACCTTACACCTGTCAGAATGGCTAACATTAACAATTCAGGCAACAGATTTTGGCAAGGATGCAGAGAAAGAGGATCTCTTCTGCACTGCTGGCGGGAATGTAAGCCGGTGCAGCCACTCTGGAAAACAGTATGGAGGTTCCTCAAAAAACTAAAAATGGAACTACCCTACAACCCAGCAATTGCACTACTAGGTATTTATCCAAGGGATACAAGTGTGCTCTTTCAAAAGGGTGCATGCACCCCAATGTTAATAGCAGCACCATCAACAATAGCCAAAGTATGGAAAGAACCCAAATTTCCATCTATGGATGAATGGATAAAGGAGATGTGGTATATATATATATATATATATATATATATATATCCACACACAATGGAGTATTACTCAGCAAGCAAAATGAATGAAATCTTGCCATTTGCAACTACGTGGATGGAACTAGAGGGTATTATGCTAAGCAAAATTAGTAAGAAAACGATAAATATCATGTGACTTCACTCATATGAGGACTTTAGGACACAGAACAGATGAACATAAGGGAAGGGAAGGAAAAATAATATAAAACATGGAGGGGGACAAAACATAAAAGACTCTTAAATATGGAGAACAAACAGAGGGTTACTGGAGGGGTGTGGGAGGGGGGATGGGCTAAATGGGTAAGGGACATTAAGAATCTACTCCTGAAATCTTTGTTGCACTATATGCTAATTTGGATGTAAATTTAAAAAAAATCTAATTAAAAGATTAAATAAATAAATAGAAAATCTTAAGATTGATTACCAGCAAGGAGGGTGATTCAATAATCATAAGCCTCCATTCAACATAAGTTCAGGACCAGATGGTTTCACCCTTAAATTCTACATAACGTTTCAAAAATATATAATAGCTATCCTTCCCAAACTCTTCCAAAAATATGAATGAAGGGAATTCTTCCAAACTCATTTTACAAGGCCAACATTACATTCACCAAAACCAGGACACTGCATTCACAAACACACACACACACACACACACACACACACACACACAGAATTACAGTCTTATTCCTGATGGACATACATGCAAAAATCCTCAAAAAAAATTAGCCAACCAAATTTAACAATTCATTAGAAAAATTATATACCAGGATCAAATGGGATTTATTCAAGAAATGAAAGAATGATTCAACTTCAACAAATCAATTAATTTAATCCACCACATTAACAAAATGAAGGATAAAAATTATATGATCATCTCAATAAATGCAGAAAAAGCATTTGACAAAATTCAATGCCCATTTATGAATTTACAAAATTGTGCATAGAAAGAACATATCTCAACATAAAAGCCATGTATGACGAGTCCACAATTAACATCATATTCAAATGGTGAAAAGCTGAAAAATTTTCCTCTAAGATTAGTTCCCACCACTTTCATTCAGCATAATATTGGAAGTCCTAACTCAAGCAATTAGTCAAGAAAAAGAAATAAGATTAGTTCCCACCACTTTCATTCAGCATAATATTGGAAGTCCTAACTCAAGCAATTAGTCAAGAAAAAGAAATAAAATTAGTCAATAAAAAGAAATAAAAAGAAAAAAAAGTCCTAACTCAAGCAATTAGTCAAGAAAAAGAAAAAAAAATAAAATAAAAAGAAATAAAATAAAAGAAATTAAAAAAAAAATACTTCCAAATTGGAAGTAAAAAAAGGAAAACTGTCACTATTTGTGGACAACATGATTTTGTAAATTGAAAAATCCTAGATTACATCAAAAAAGATTACACCTGTTAGCATAAATGAATTCGGTATAGTGACAGAATTCAAAATCAATATACAAAAGTTTGTTGTATTTTTATGATAAACAATGAACTATCAGAAAGAGAAATTAAGAAAGCCATCCCAATTACAATTACATCAAAAAGAATAAAATACATAGTTGTAAATTTAATCAAGTAGGTAAAAGATCTGTATGCTGAAAAGTACAAAACAGTGATTAAAGAAATTAGAAAAAAAACACAAATAAATGGAAAGATAGTTCATGTTCATGGATTTGACAAATTGATATTTTTAAAACTTCTGTACTATCCAAAGCAATCTTTAGATTCAGTGCAATCTTTATCAAAATTCTGATGGCATTTCTCACAGAAACATAACAATTTATTGTATAATTCAGTGGAACCACAAAAGATCCCAAATAACCAAAGCAATAGTGAAAAATAAAAAGCGGGAGGGAGACATCACACTCCCTCATTTCAAACTATATCTTAATGCTTCAGTAATCCAAACAGTAAAGTATTGGCATAAAAAAAGACTCATAAATCAATGGGTTAGAGTAGAGAGCCCAGAAATAAACCCACACATATATGTTCAATTAATATACAACAAAGGATGCAAGAATATTCAATGGGGAGAGGACAGTCTCACTCATAAATGGTGTTGGGAAAACTGGACAGTCACATGCAAAATAATGAAACTGGACTACTACCTTGCACCATACAAAAAATTAACTCAAAATGAATGTAGCAACAGAAATCATAAAACAAGACAGTGGTAAGCTCTTTGATATTATTTTTGGTAATTATTTTTAGATCTGACTCAAAAAGCAAAAATAAACAAGTGGGACTATGTCAAACTAAAAAGGTCTGCACAGCAAAGGAAATCGTCAACAAAATAAGAAGATATTTGGGATAAGATATTTGAAAATGATATATCTGATAAGAAGTAATATCCAAAATATATAAAGTACTTATGCAACTCGATAACAAAAAACAAATTTCAGTGAAAATTGGGCATAGGACCTAATTAGACATTTTTCCAAAGAAGACATGCACATGACCAATAGGCAAATGAAAACATGCTCAACACTACTAATCATCAGGGAAATGCAAATCAAAGCTGCAATGAGATATTACCTCACACCTGTCAGAATGGCTATTATCAAAGAAATACAATATAACAAGTGTTGGTGATAGTGTGGAGAAAGGGGTACACACATGCACTTGTTGAGAAGGCAAATTGGTGCAGCCACTAGGGAAACAGTATAGAGGTTCCTTTAAAAACTAAAAATAGAACTACTATATGATCTAGGAATCCAATCCCTGGGTATTTTTCTGAAGAAAATGAAGACACTATTTTGAAAAGATATATTAACCCCTATATTTATTGTAGCACTAACCACAATAGCAAAGATATGGAAACAACCAGTTCCCATCAAAAGATGAATAAATAAAGAAGATATGGTGTATATATAGACAAAGGAATACTATTCAGCCATAAAAAATAACAAAAGTTTCCCTTTTGTGGCAACATAGTTGGACCTTAAGTGCCTTATGTCATACAGAGAAAAACAAATTCTGTATGAATATATATACATATATATGTATATATATGGAATCTAAAAAAAAAGACAAACAAAACTGAATTCATAGACTCAGAGAACAGATTAGTGGTTGAGGGAGGAGACAGAGGACAAAATGGGAAATGGGGGTCAAGGGTATAAACATCTAGTCATAAAATAAGTTATTAAGATGTGCAGCATGATGACTATAGGCAATGTTGTTGGAGTGTATATTATGTGACTTCATGTAGCAAATGGGAGGAAACTAGGCTTATGGTGGTTATCATTTCACAATGCATACAGATATCAAATCACTCTATTGTACAACCGAAACTAATATTATGTTGTATTTCAATTATACCTCAATAAATTTAATAAATAAATACATTTCTACATAAATTTAAAAACACTTTACAACTACTAAATTCAGTAAAGTTGCAGGGTGTAAAACCAACACTTAGAAAACTATTGTGTTCCTACACACTAACAATGAACTATCTGAAAAAGAAACAAAGAAAACAATGCCATTTACAAATGATATCAAAAAAGTAAAATACCTAGGAATACATTTAACTAAGGAGGTAAAAAATGTGTACAATGAAAATTTTAAGACCAGGGAAATCTCTAAGTAAATAACTCAAAAAATATAGAAAAATATTGTTCACTGTCAAATATCTATTTAACCAAAAGAAAAAAAAATAATGAAGAGAAGATGGAAAAAAGATGACATATAAGAATAAATAACAAAATGGATATACCTTAATTAAGGTATATAACTTCAAATGTATATGGATTAGAAACACCAATAAAAAGAGTTTACAGAAACCTTGGCTTAATTATATGTCTATAAGCGTTATAACTTAGACTAAAAGACTCAAATAGATTGAAATTAAAGGAATGAAAAATTATATGCCATGCAACTAAGAGAGATGGAGTGGCTAATACTAATATCAGACAAAACATACTTTATACATAAATGTCACTACGGACAAAGAAAGACATTCTTTAATGATAAAATGTGAATTCATCAAGAATACACAATTATAAATATATATGTACCTAAAACAGAGCCCTGAAACCCATAATAACTAAACATATAGGTTGATTGATAAACAAATAGATGAGAGATAGATGAGAGATAGATACATACATACATACATACATACATAGATGATAGGTAGATAGATAGATGATAGATAGATAATAGATGAGAGAGAGATAATAGATAGATAATAGATATATACAGAATTTAAGGGAGAAATACATAATTTAGCAATTATAGTTGGGGATATCAGTACCTCACTTTCAACACAGAACTATACAGAAGATAATCAAGGGAATAAGAATTGAACAGTATATTACACCAAAATGTAGCACACATGTATAGAACACTCTAGTCAACAAGAACAGAATACACACAAGTTCATATGAAACATTCTTAGTATAGACCAAATGTTAGGATATAAAACAAGTTCCAATAAGTTTGAGATAACTGAAATCATGTGAAATATAACCTCTGACCACCATGGATTGAAATTAGAAATCAACACAAAAAGGACATTTGTGAAAAACACAAACTTGTGAAAATTGAACAACACTCTTAAGTAATGGACAAAGAAGAGAGCACTAGATAAGTTAGGAAATACTTTGAGATGAATGAAAACAAAAATACAATATACCAAATACTATTAGATGCTAATAAAGCAATGTTTTCAGTCATAATTCCTATAATTAAAAAATTAAGAAAGACCTCCAATTGATAATCTAATTATGCACCTTAATAAACTAGAGAAAGGAATACAAACTGAAACCAAAACAAATAGAAAGGGTAAAATTAAGAGGAATATCTAATAAAAATTAGAATGGAAATAAATGAAATATAATATAGGAAAATAGAGAGTATCTATAAGTCAGTAGCTGTTTCTTTGGAAATATCAACCAAGTTGACAAACCTTTAGTTAGACTGAGCAAGAAAAAAATTCAAGTTCCTAATATCAAGAAAGAAAGAAGAGATATTACTCTCAACCTGACAGAAATTTTAAAAATTATGAGAATAATGTAAAGAACTGCATGCTAAAAACTTAAATGATCTTGATGGGATGGACACTTTCCAAGAAAGAAACAAATTTCCAAAACTAACTCAAGAAGAAATATACATTCTGGATAGAACTTCAAGTTAAAAATAGAAATAATAATTTCAAAACTTTCCACAAAGGAAAGTCCCAGCCCAGATGGCCTCACTAGTGTATTCTCCCAAACACTAAAAGAAGAGCTAACACCAATCTTTCACAAGCTCTTTAAAAAAAATAGAATAGGAAGGGATATTTTTTCCAATTCATTGTATGAAGCCAATATATATTGAGATTAAACCCAAACCCAAAGAAATCACTTCTCTCTCTCTATATGTGTGTGTGTGTGTATATAAACATATATATGTATATATACACATATACATACACACACACACACACACACACACACACACACACACACAGGGTCCTTAACACAATCCTTAGAAACTGAGTCCAGGAATATATAAAGAGGATTATAAACATGGATAAGTGAGATTTTTGTGAGGATGCAAGTTTGGCTTAACATTTTAAAAACAATTAGTGAAATATTTTTTCACACACACAAACTATTAGAGATAATGATAAAAGAGTTTATCTTCGCAGAGTCACATGAGCAAAATAGAGAAACCACCAATTTCTTTGTCCCCCATGAGAACATTTTTAAAAAAGAAGTGGGAGGCACATGGGTGGTTCAGTGAGTTAAGCGTCCAACTCTTGATTTCAGCTCGGGTTATGATCTCACTGTGAGATTGAGCCCTGCATCAGGCTCTGTGTTGACAACATGAAGCCTACTTGGAATTGTCATTCTCTCTCTCTCTCTCTCTCACTCTCTCAAAAATAAATAAATAAACATTAAAAAAAACAGAAACTGTCTGAACTAACTGTGTTTGTAGGAGATATTACAAACAAATAAACATTTAAAGCACCTGAGGAAACATTCAATAAAGAAAAAGTCATTATCAAATGGCAGGAAAGAGTTGTGGGGTGTTGCTTACCCTCACCTCACCACCTACACAGCATGCTACCAGCCTAGGTCTTAAGTAGAAGCAACCTGGCTCCAAGTACCCCCTTTGACTGGAGGGAGAAAGCAGAGTACACCTTATTGTACATTTCTGTTCAAATCTGGATGTGAGGCACTTGAAGGACTGTTTTGTTTATCTCTTGTTTAACCAGGAATGCAGATAGGTAAAGCAGCTAGCACTGTTTATTAAGCTATTGGGGAACTGCAAGCCCACAGATGCAGAGGCAAGAGATTCCAGATGGAGACCTACAATAGACCATCTAAGAACCAGAGGAAAGGCTAGAATGAAACCCATTGGTAAATTAGGATATCCAAAAGAAGATACATATATGGAGTCACTTAGAAAGCCATCCACGTTGCCTGCGCACACGAGAAAAATGGATGTTCAGAAAAGCCCTGAGAAGACCTGGAGCTTTCACCCTCAAGCTGATGTCGAGGCCCAGAGCAAACCTAGCTAATTCATGAAGATTTGACCCAGCACAAATCCAATCTGATTTTTCTCAACTGCAAGCTCCTAATATTAGAAGAAATCTCTGTAAATACATTGGCTCCACATGAGCTGAGGGAACATAAATTTCATTAAGCCCACACGACAAGGAATAGTTTTTACAAAAATTGTTTGTAAAAGTTGTAAAATAAGTGAACTACTATAAACTTCAACATTTTTTAAAAAAATTCAGCTAACCATGGTGTTATGAACTAAATGTTTTTATCTTCCATCCAGTGCCCCAAATTCATTTTGAAGGTGACATTTGGAAATGGGTCTTTGGGATGTAATTAGTGTCATTATAGTGGGGCACTCATGATGACATTAAAAGCCTTATTCAAAAAGGAGGAGAGATATCCCTCCACTCCATAGACCGAATAAAGGTCATGTGAGATCACAATGAGAAGCAGCCAACTGTAACCTTTGCAAAGAGAGCTCTCAACAGACCCCAACCCTAACAGCATCTTGATCTTAGACTTCCCAGCCTCCACAATATGAGATATAAATTCCTTTTGTTTAAGACCCCCCCCCCAGTCTACAGTACTGTTATGACAGCCTGAGATAAGACACCTGAGGAGAGACTCTGATTTCCAGAGTCACCACATTATAATAACCAAATGCCCAATTTTCAACAAAAATCACAAGGCATACAAATAAACAACAATAAAACAGGAAAACATGGCTCATTCAATGAAATAAATTAACAGAAACGTCCCAGAGATATTGGAATTACTAGACAAAGACTAAAGGTAAACACAAAGTATTCCCTCTGTTTTTCAGATTTTTTTCTAAATGCATGTGTTGTGGATGTGAAAATTCTCAATAAAATACTAGCGAGTTGAATCCAAAAGTACATTAAAAGAATCATTCACCATAATCAAGTGGGATTTATTCCTGGGATGTAAGATGGTTCAGCATTTACAAATCAAATGTGATACATCACATTAATAAAATAAAGAATAAGAGCCACACATTCCTTCCAATAGATGCAGAAAAAGCATTTGACAAAGCACAACAACATCCATTCATGATAATAAAAAAAAAAAAACTCAACAAATTAGAGATAGAGGGTACATATGTCAACATGATAAAGTCCATCCATATATCAAAGACCTACAGTTAATATCATCCTCAATGGGGAAAAACTGAGAGACTTTCCTCTACTGTCAGGAACAAGACACGGATGTCCACTTCCACCACTGTTATATAACATAGTATTGGAAGTCCTAGCCTCAGCACACAAAAGGAAATAAAAGGCATCTGAATTGGCAAAAGAAGTCAAACTTTTACTATTTGCAGATGACATGATACTCTATATAGAAAACATAAAACACTCCACCAAAAATATGCTAGAACTGATAAATAAATTCAGTAAAGTCACAAGATAAAAAATCAACATACAGAAATCTGTTGCATTTCTGTACACCAATTCTGAAGTAGCAGAAAGAACAGTCGAGTAATCAATTCCATTTACAATTGCACCAAAAACCATAAGATACCTAGGAATAAATCTAACCAAAGATCTGCACTCTGAAAATTATACAACACTGATGATAAAAATTGAAGATGACCCAAAGAAGTGGAAAAATGTTCCATGCTCATGGATTGGAAGAACAATATAGTTAAAATGTATATACCGCAAATCAATCTACACATTTAATGCAATCCTTTTCAAAATACCAACAACATTTTTCACAGAGCTACAACAAACAATTTTAAAATTTATATGGAACCACAAAAAAACCCTAAATAGCCAAAATAATCTTGTAAAATGAAAGCAAACCTGGAGGTATCACAATTCTGGACTTCAAGCTATATTAAAAAGCTGTGGCGATCAAGAAAATGTGGTACTGGCACAAAAAACAAACACATAGATCGATGGAACAGAACAGAAAACTCAGAAATGAACCCACAAGTATAGGCAATTAATCTTTGACAAAGCAAGAAAGAATATCCAATGGAAATAAAGACTGTCTTTTCAACAAATAGTGTTGGGAATACTGGACAGCAACATGGAAAAGAATGAAACTGGACCACTTTCTTACACAAGCTACAAAAATAAATTCAAAAATCAATAAAGACCTAAATTTGAAACATGAAACGTGGAAAAACAGTATGGAGTTTCCTCAAAAAGTTAAAAACAGAACTATCCTATGATCCAGCAATTGCACTACTAGATATTTACCCAAAAGATACAAGAATACCAATTTGGGGTGATACATGCACCCCTATGTTTATAGCAGCACTATCAACAATTGCCAAATTATGGAAAGATCCCAAATGTCCATCAACTGAAGAGTGGATAAAGAAGTTGTGTGTGTGTGTGATATGGAATATTACTCAGAGATCAAAAGGAATAAAATTTTGTCATTTGCAATGACATGGGTGGAGCTAGAGAGTGTTATGCTAAGCAAAATAAGTCAGTGAGAGAATGACAAATACCATATGATTTCACTCATATGTGGAATTTAAGAAACAAAACAAATGAATGTAGAGGAGAATAAAGAGAAAGGTAACCCAAAAAAACAGACTCAACTATGAAGAAAAAACTGATGGCTAGGGAGGTGGGTGTATGGATGTGTTAAATAGGTGATGGGTATTAAAGAAAGAATGTGTTGTGATGAGCACTGGGTGATACATGTAAGTAATAAATCACTAAATTCTACACCTGAAACTAATATTACATTACATTGTATGTTTTAACTAACTGAAATTTAAGCAAAAACTTGGAAAAAATAATAAAATTAAATAAAATAAATAAAATAATGAAATAAAATTAATAATAAAATAAAATAAAATAATAAAATGCATATGCTGGTAACCACATAGCTGAAGACTCAAAGGGGCCCTCTGTAGTCTCTAGAGTGCTCTCAATGTGAATCTCTCTTTTTTGGTCCTCTCTCCTGCTAATCTAGCAACTTCAGACACTATGGACTCCCAGCATTTTCTCCTTAACTCAGAATAGCTACTGGGCTTTACCTGGGTTTCCCTTTCTAATTTCTGATTGTTAATGATACTATGGGAAAGTCATTGCTTTTTCTACTTACTATACTCTCACAGTCATTATTTCTGACTTTTGTTGGATTGAGCACGTTTTCTTTGTCCTACTTTTCCCCTATAATGGCCTTTGGCTGTTGAGAAGGTCTTGGCTGTGTGCTCATGCTTCCTCTTGAGGTTACTTGCAGCATATCTGGGAGGTGCATCTGTGTGCTTTCCTGTGTGAGAGAAGGGTAATGTGCCAGCAGCCAGCCTCTCCAGGGTAACAGCTTGAATCTGGACAGGTCCATGCATTGTTCCAGCCCCAGAAACAGAAGTCCTTAAGGACTCTAAGTTGGCATGAGTGAGAGAAAATTTGGAGGAGGACTACTCTCCAACAGTAGTCCACCTTCATGTTTGCCCCAGGCCCCCTGCCACCCTGCATACCCATATCCATCCTTGTTCACTCACCATTATGTTCCCCACAGTGCCTACTCCAAACCCATCCCCACACTTCAAGATTCCTACCTTCACCCCCCCCTCCTAAGCCTCCTCTTAGTAATTAAACTTTCCTGCCTAAGGAGACCAAATTGTCTCAGGTGAAGTTTTCCAAACTCTTTTCCACTCTGTGGCTGTGAATTTAAGCCAGCTTGAAAGAAATTTCAATCAAGCTCTGCAAAATGAACACTTTTTCTACTGTGAGTCCTCCCAGTGGATTTCATCCTAGATGTGACACCTCCAGCCACAGACCTCTTGCCCAGTGGGATAACTAAGAGGCCTGACCACTGGGTGAAGGGCTCTACAGCTATGAGGCATGAGAAAAGACCCTCTCCTTATCTTCAGTTAGGACAACAGGAATCACTTTGGGCAGAGTTTTTAACAGTTCAGGTAATTTTTCTCAGCAAGCCCCAAGATTAATTTCTGCTCAAAGATTCTATATGATATTGCTGCTCAGATTCTTTCCTATTGTTTGGTATTGATTGGAATTAGAAAGCATTAATTTACCATCTTCCATACAAAAATCATTTGAAATCATACAAAAAATCATTTAGAAAAAGTGATTTGTGGTTATTTTGAAAGTATTTACATATATTTGGAAGTATGAAGAAGAAAGACAAACTAGCCCAAATTCCACCCCCCACACACACACACACCAGAATGACTGCTGTTAACATTCTGGTGTGTTTTCACCCATTTCTGCGCCTGGCTGTGCATGTATGCAGTTCTACATGAATTGAATACTATTGTACAGACTGTGCTTGCCTGTTAAATCAGCACTGCTCCATGGACAGCACTCCACATCAATACATGGAACCACTTGGTAAAGGAAGGCTTTTAAATTACCCACTGTCTCCTGAAATCTTTTATGCCTGTGGGTGTTTTAGAAAGAATTATCTAATTCTGAGTTTGTTATGTTCCCTGAAGAAGTTCTGGAAATACATTTTCAGTCCTAGTCCCAGGCTTGTTTTAAACTAGAAGATCCTGTGAACTGTGAGCTACCAATTAGGGGTATTTTAGGAAGCGGTAAGTGAAGATCTTACATCAGCCACCACCTGCAACTGAAAATAAAACAATACACATTTTTTTTTCATTTTGGCTTCTCAAGCTCAAAATGAGTGTGTTCAAGGAATACAGGAGAAAGGAACAGGGAAGATAAAGTGAGAGAGACAATATGAGTGTGAGCTCTGAAACGCATTCTCCCTATTTGCCAATTGTGCTATTTTTTTGTCTGAAGAAGAGAACTTGTTACAAAGTGGGACTAAGGTGAGGCAAGAAAGATACTAGCCTTGGGAATAAAATTTAAGGGAGTTCCAAAAACATATTAATAATACTTCAATATAGAATTCAAAATTAATGCAAAATTAATGCAAAAATACATGAAGAAGAAGAATCAAAATTTTTTTTAAGGCAGGACCACTAATAGATTCATGGCAAGCCATATTGAAGCCTAGTACAAGAGGGAAAAAAATAGATCCACTGACCCTATAATTTTTTATATATTCGGATTTTTAAAATATTTAAATGTAACTATAATTTATTACTATTAATTAATGACTTTTTACTATTAATTACTAGTAGTTACTAGTAATTACTATTAATTACTGACTTTTTCAGTGCCCTCCTAAATTTTGCACCCAAGCAAGAACGCCACTGTCCTTGACAAGCCCACCCTTTGTCTATGATGTGAATTAAAAGCATCAGCCTTCTCATACACTGAGGATCTTTTTCCTTGTCCTGGCTCAGAGCCTGACCCCCTGAACAATCTGGAAGAGGCCTGTGAGCAAAGGAGATGGATTGAACCAGGTGACAGCTACATCTCCTTCCACTCAAACACTGATTGTCTACACTAATGAGAATGTTCTCCAATACCACATCTGGAAACAGCCAGGCAAGGAGTAAAAGATGACTTCTCTTGAATTATAAACAAACAGCATGGTGTTAACCCATTATACAATAACTCTTCTCAGAAGAAATATACTTATTTTTAAAGTTGGAAATTCAAATTTTCTCTTTCTCAAATAGAATTTGTTCTTGCTTTTGCTTAATGTTGAGCATAATCCCCAAAAGCTGGGCATTGGGGGTTGGTAACAGCATATCATATTATTGGTACTTATTCAGTGCTCCCTGCACTGCACCCACAGGTACTTCAATACCTCTTTGTAGCACATGAGGTGCAGCAATAATGATTGTGCAACTATTCATTGTTTTGACAGCCTCAAGGAGGGTCCTGCCAAAACCAGTTCTGACCACTTGTTCATCCAATTCAAGGTGCATGGGGCATATCATCATTCAGAGGTTCTCAGGAGCAAATTATAGCACTTTTGTTTCCTGTGCATCAGGCCTATTCCAAATGCAATATTACTCATGAAAGTTAAAGTAGTAAAGTTTGTCAATAATTTGATTTTTATTACTCAAGGTAAATTCAATGTTATCCCTATAATATAGATCTTACAAAACTAATTCCCTTTTTTGTTAGCTGTGTTTTTCTTTTTTTTTTCAATATATGAAGTTTATTGTCAGATTGGCTTCCATAAAACACCCAGTGCTCATCCCAAAAGGTGCCCTCCTCAACACCCATCACCCACCCTCCCCTCCCTCCCACCCCCATCAACCCTCAGTTTGTTCTCAGTTTTTAACAGTCTCTTATGTTTTGGCTCTCTCCCACTCTAACCTCTTTTTTTTCCTTCCCCTCCCCCATGGGTTTCTGTTAAGTTTCTCAGGATCCACATAAGAGTGAATACATATGATATCTGTCCTTCTCTGTATGGCTTATTTCACTTAGCATCACACTCTCCAGTTCCATTCACGTTGCTACAAAGGGCCATATCTCATTGCCATGTAGTACTCCATTGTGTATATAAACCACAATTTCTTTATCCATTCATCAGTTGATGAACATTTAGGCTCTTTCCATAATTTGGCTATTGTTGAGTGTGCTGCTATAAACATTGGGGTACAAGTGCCCCTATGCATCAGTACTCCTGTATCCCTTGGGTAAATTCCTAGGAGTGCTACTGCTGGGTCATAGGGTAGGTCTATTTTTAATTTTTTGAGGAACCTCCACACTGTTTTCCAGAGTGGCTGTATCAATTTGCAGTCCCAACAACAGTGCAAGAGGTTCCCGTTTCTCCACATCCTCACCAGCATCTATAGTCTCCTGATTTCTTCATTTTGGCCACTCTGACTGGCATGAGGTGATATCTGAGTGTGGTTTTGATTTGTATTTCCCTGATGAGGAGCGACGTGGAGCATCTTTTCACGTGCCTGTTGGCCATCCGGATGTCTTCTTTAGAGAAGTGTCTATTCATACTTTCTGTTCATTTCTTCACTGGATTATTTGTTTTTCGGGTGTGGAGTTTGGTGAGCTCTTTTCAGATTTTGGATACTAGCCCTTTGTCCTATATGTCATTTGCAAATATGTTTTCCCATTCCGTTGGCTGCCTTTTAGTTTTGTTGGTTATTTCCTTTGCTGTGCAGAAGCTTTTTATCTTCATAAGGTCCCAGTAGTTCATTTTTGCTTTTAATTCCCTTTCCTTTGGGGATGTGTCAAGTAAGAGATTGCTACAGCTGAGGTCAAAGAGGTCTTTTCCTGCTTTCTCCTCTAGGGTTTTGATGGTTTCCTGTCTCACATTCAGGTCCTTTATCCATTTTGAGTTTATTTTTGTGAATGGTGTGAGAAAGTGGTCTAGTTTCAATCTTCTGCATGTTGCTGTCCAGTTCTCCCAGCACCATTTGTTAAAGAGACTGTCTTTTTTCCATTGGATGTTCTTTCCTTTGTCAAAGATTAGTTGGCCATACATTTGTGGGTCTAGCTCTGGGATTTCTACTCTATTCCATTGGTCTATGTGTCTGTTTGTATGCCAATACCATGCTGTCTTGATGATGACAGCTTTGTAGTTAGCTGTGTTTTTCTAAATAGTGGCAAAGGAGGAAAGGCAAAGCTGACACACAGAATCCTGAGATACGATGAAGAGTGTGACTAATTCACACTGCTATGAAACTTTCTTCCCTAAAAAGTGTTTCCCCATCTCTGGGAGTGCTGTGCATGTGAACAACATATGCCATGTGACTGTGGCAGAAACAAAAACTTGAAATTCACCGATTAAGGTATCATATACATGCAGCAACCTTGACCCAAGCAGGGTGCCAGATGGAAGATTGTTGGAGTTTCTTTTCATCAAACCAGTGAGAAAAGAAGGTTATTCCTGCTTGAGGAGATTCTAAGGAGCCCATCTTCTCTCCAGAGTTGATTATAAGCAGACATCTCTGAGGCAAAGATGACAATGCTTAATATAATTAAATACCTACTTCCTTTAGGGCAGGGCCTGAAGATAATGGCTCATACCCCACAGATGTATCTATCTAATTCTGTGCCAAACACTGTAAGATGCTGGGGACAGAAATGGATGAGACCCAGGCCTCATCCTTAGACTCCCATTCCAGTGGAGCCACTGCAGTAATCAGAGAGGAATATGGGATTATGTGAGGTAAATGTAGTTTCCTGGGTATCAAGTATGATCTGCATTGGGAAGAGTGAATGGAAGTGAGCCAAAAGAAAGAGGAAAGGGGTCTAGGTGGAGGGAGCAGGATGATCAAAATCATGTAAACAGTAAGATCTATTTTTTCTCTATATTCTCATGACTGGAATGCTGTTTTTTTTTTCTTGTTCAAACTTTATTTTCAGTATTCTTTTTCAACTTCTTGAAAGATACTAGCCATTTGCAACATTATGGATCTAAAAATTTTAAAATAAGTTTAATTCAAAACTAGATTGACATTTTAGCATATAACTTAGAAATAATATTACAATTAGAAATATTTTGAATATTTGAATCTGTATAATAGAAATTTTATTTTATTTTATTTTATTATTTTTTTTTATTTTTTTATATATGAAATTTACTGTCAAATTGGTTTCCATACAACACCCAGTGCTCATCCCAAAAGGTGCCTTCCTCAATACCCATCACCCACCCTGCCCTCCCTCCCACCCCCCATCAACCCTCAGTTTGTTCTCAGTTTTTAACAGTCTCTTATGCTTTGGCTCTCTCCCACTCTAACCTCTTTTTTTTTTTTTCCTTCCCCTCCCCCATGGGTTTCTGTTA